>NC_142943.1:15104823-15117323 GCF_046866305.1 Octopus bimaculoides
TGAATGCCTTCCCAGAAAGCCATGAACTGCTAACAAAACTTTACAACGATGTTTTGCAAAATCCTAGTTTGATGCCCTCTTGGCTAGTTAATGGTTTAACATTCCTGCTTCCAAAAAATGAGGAAACAAACGAACCAAAAAATTATCGCCCCATAACCTGCTTAACAACAATGTATAAGACGCTAACATCTGTCCTAACCGAGTACACCTATAGTTTTTTAATAGAAAGTAGCATATTCCCTAATGAGCAAAAGGGATGTAAACGTGGATCTTATGGTTGTAAAGATCAGCTACTCATCAATAAGATGATCTTAGAAGATTGTCACAAGCGACACAAAAACTTGTCAATAGCCTGGATAGACTATAAAAAGGCCTTTGATAGCCTACCACATAGCTGGATTAGGAAATGTCTGGAAATGTATAAAATAGCTCCTACTCTGCGAAACTTTTTATCTGTAAGTATGAGATCATGGAGAACCACACTGATGTTGAACAATGACAATGAATCTCTAAATGCTGGAGATGTAAGAATTTCATGTGGCATTTTCCAGGGTGACTCACTATCACCACTCCTCTTCTGTCTAGCCCTAATACCGCTCTCAAAATTGCTCAATGATGCACAGTATGGTTATAAAATATTTGATAAAAATATAAATCATCTCATTTACATGGATGATTTAAAGCTCTTTGCAAAAAATGACCAACAACTCAAAGGCCTACTAGCGATTGTTAAACAATTCAGTGATGACATCAGGATGCAATTTGGCCTTGATAAATGTGCAAAAGCTATCTTTATCAAAGGAAAAATGACAAATACATCTAATGTGAACCTTGACCAGCAAAATGTCATAAAAGAGTTAGAACCAGCGGAGAGCTACAAATACCTAGGGGTAATTGAAGGGGACAATATCAAGCACTCAGTGATGAGGGAAAGGATCAGAAGAGAATGTTATCGCAGGGTGAGAGCAATACTGAAGACAGAGCTGAACGCGAGAAACAGGATCGAAGCGATCAATGCTCTAGCCATACCAGTCGTGACTTACAGTTTCAACATCGTTAACTGGTCAATTACTGAAATATGTAATGTTGACAGAAAAATACGAAAACTGTTGACAATGCATAGAATGCACCACCCTAAGGCAGATATAGAACGTCTTTATCTGCCAAGAAAAGAGGGAGGTCGAGGACTACTACAGCTGGCATTATCAATGAAGGTAGCCACAATTGGCCTAGACACCTATATGAAAAACTCTGAGGACTGGATGCTAAAACTTGTCTTAAAATATGAAAGCAAGAAAGCATCTTACTCAGTAACAAAGCAGGCAAAGGAATATCTAAGTGAATTCCAATTGCAACAAATTCAAGAATTAGACGAACTAGAAACACCTACAGAAAAAGCTAAGCGCTTGAAAACCCGTGCTAAAATTGCTGCCTTAGCTATTATGACTGAAAAATGGCATGGAAAACCTCTCAATGGCAAATACCCAAAGAGAGCGAATAATGCAGATATTGACAAAGCCCTTACCCACCAATGGTTAATGGCCTCTGGATTGAAATCAGAAACAGAGGGGTTTATCATAGCAGCCCAAGATCAATGCCTACCTACAAAGAACTACCAGGCCAACATATTAAAGAACGGCAGCTCCCCATTATGTCGTATATGCCAACAACAAAATGAGACCATCGATCATGTTGTCTCCATGTGCAGTCTGCTTGCGCCTACAGAGTATCTCAACAGGCATGATAGAGCTGCACAATATATTCACTGGGTAATATGCAAAAACCTGGACTTGCCCCATGATAAAAACTGGTGGGAACACAAACCACCCCCAGTACTTGAAAATGATCACATTGCACTCCTCTGGAACTTCACCATTCAAACTGACAGAAAGATAGACGCAAATAGGCCAGACATCATACTGAAAGACTTCAGACAAAAATCATGCCTCCTCATTGATATGACTGTCCCAATTGATATAAACGTATCTGTCAAGACCTACCAAAAACTGAGCAAATATAAAGATCTTGAAATAGAAATTAGCAAAATGTGGAATCTGAAGACGAAAACAATACCTATTGTCATAGGTGCCCTGGGAATGACAGCGAAACGGGCTGATTACTACCTAGCTCAGATACCAGGAAACCCCAAAATGGCTGAAGTCCAAAAGATAGTGCTCATGGGAACTGCCCATATCCTACGTAAAATACTGTCTATGTGATCTCAAATTTTAAAGCAAACATAATTTTCTTATGGTTTCTTAAACATTCACTTGAACAAAACTGTACAAATCCAAATATATGGTACCCTAGGCATAACACCTACATGAACTTCTAACTTGTTGTCTCTTGAGGGTGAGACTTGGATCCAACTTGTACAAATGCAAAACAAAAGTCAAACATAAAATAATAATAATAATAATAATAATAGGGATAAAAATCCAAATTTACAGGGAAAAATTCAATTTAATTTATCAAAATTAAGATTAAATTAAATTTCACAATATATAATATACAAATATATGATTTAGAGAAAAAACCACAATTATTGAATTCATCCCTGAAAATCCACAATCACATATAGAAAATTTTAATAAGTAAATACACTAAAAAGACCTATAATAAAAATCAAAAAAGTACAAAGTAATAAATATTACTATTCTAATATTTATTATTTTGTACTTTTTTGATATTTATTATAGGTCTTTTTAGTGTATTTACTTATTAAATTTTTCTATATGTGATTGTGGATTTTCATGGATGAATTCAATAATTGTGGTCTATATATATATGTATATATATATATATATATATATATACATGTGTGTGTGTGTGTATGTGTGTGTGTGTATGTATATCTGTCTGTCTGTCTGTCTGTCTGTATGTATGTATGTATGTATGTATGTATGTGTGTGTGTATATATTTAACAAAAAGTAACATTATTATTTGTAAATCTCTCAAAGAGAGATATTCAGTATCAGTTCTTTGAAGTGAAGACTATTTGTCAACACACAGTGGCTCTCCTGGATAGGATGATTGTTACCGTTGTTTAGTCTCAGAATACATCGTTTCCAGCTGGCTATACGACAGAATATCTGTGTCATATTTTCGAAAATATAAGGACACATAGTGTGTCGTATTGTCAGCTGGAAACGATGTTTCCTGGGATTAAACAATAGTAACAATCGTCCTTTCCAGGACAGCCACATTATGTTGGCAAATAGTCTTATATATATATATATATATAATGCATTACATTATATTATATTAAATGTGTGACCCTATGCTTAAGGAATATGTGTTTGGGATGAAAACAACAAATACCAGTTTATTTTTAAAAGTCTCCAAATCAATTAATGATACACTTTCAGCAAATTACACAACAAGCAACTTAAAAGAAATATTGTCTTCTATTTGTCATAGTAATTAAAATACCAATCACTTTTCCAACAGATTTGTTGTCATTCTTACTCTTAATATTGAGCGTTTCTGCACTCCTTATTTAGTTTTACCCGTTGTATTCCTCAGATATGTCTTTATTCATCTGAGACTGCTGGAGAAACGCTTTGCAGAAGTCGATGTAACAAGAATGTACAAGCGATTTTGATGAAGACAGAATATATCACTTGTAAGTAGTTTTAGTAACACCACCTGAAGCTATTCGCAGCATCTGCTACTGTTGGTAATGCTCAAGATGATATTGCTCGCTTGAGTCATTTGATTCATCAACATTGACTTTAATACATTGTAAATGTAACGAATGAAAAGACGATAGAGAGAGAGAAAGTTTGAACAAATATTGTATGAGCTTAATGCTTAAAAGGAGTACTGTACAGCGTCTTGACGTTCCGGACTTTCAAAGACAGCATATGGTCTGGGGCTCTCAAAGAAAGTTGGAGAGGTTTTTAGTAGTTCCTAAGGCACCATGGAGTAGTTGAGTATTTATTTTCATAGCAAGAATTAGGAGGCACCTACATCAATGGGCATAGATATCAAACGGAAAACATTCCTTTAAGCTTGTTACCAAACCTCTATAAACACGACTCATATGTGCCGCATCAGTAAAACATTCTCTAACAATTTTGTCAAATTTCAGTCTTTTTAGCTCCTCCACTTTTTATTAACTTCCTTCAGTCGAAGACGTTGCATAAAATCTGTTGACGTCATCAGCGAAAACAGACTATCCTGAATATATTTATATCATTTAATACACTGCCTAAAACCTTAGCCATGATATAAAATGTACTGCATTTTAGACAATAGGCGAGGTTCGCTGCATTTGTGTATTTAAATAACTTTTCATTACCCTCTGCTTGCAAATGATTATTCATGGTCTGAAGATGTAGAAGTTGATCATATAGGCGTTAATGCGTTAATAGTGTAGAAGTCACCATGGTTAATTTCAGGAACTTCAACTCTATTACTGTGGTCCTCTGTGTGACCTTGCCGCGTTATATTTTGTGGCCACTGAACAATATCGTTTGGATACTAATTTTCAAGAAGAAGCAGTCTCTGTTTCACGCAATTGTTGCTTATGTGCAAAGTTTTGTTTGACCTAACACCGATGTTTTGTGTTTTGCGTTTGTTCGAGTGTCCGTTCCCTCTATCATAGACTGTTGGCGCAAGGAAATGTTCATATAGTTTGTGAACAGAGTTGTCTTTATCCAGTTTTCAAAAATAAAATATTACTATACCTGGACACACAACACGAATTACCTAAAGGTCGACATTTATCAATGTTAACCTAGGATAAAGTTTAAATCACTCTTGACTCTATCAACCTAGACGCCTGATCAAATTTCTTTGATTAATATTGTATCAAAATTACCGCATTTATTCCAGTTTCAGTGATATTATTCTGAAGAAGCAGTAGAGCACCATGCGCCACATTCCGTTCTTTGTCATTTTCGCTACTTGAAATAATACTTTTACATTCAGTGGAGCTAGGCTCTGTCGGGGCTCGACGGCTTTTGTGACATCCTGACTGTTGCTGTTGTCAAAGCTGTTCGTGGCGAGATTTAAGAAAGTCGTATGGGTTATAGATAGATCATTTTTTTTGTAACTAAATAATTTTCAAAAATTATTCAGTTTATGTTGCAATTCTTTTTTTTATTTCATTTTTATTTTTTTATTTTTTTTTTTACTTTTACATGCTGGAGCCCCTATGAAAACCCAGATGCAAAAATCAATGCGGGAAATCTTAACATTTTTATATATTTTCTTTGTCTTTCTTTTTTTTTATTCTTGTAATCAGAATATATTTGTTTGAACCATTCTTTAAGTCTGATGCATTTACTATAAAACTCTTTTGTGTGTTTTCTTCAGAGCACATAATATTTGATTTAGTGCCTGACATGAACAAAACATAAACTAAGGAGAGCTACCTATATAGCTTCGATCGACGTTATTATAAATAGATTTCGTAGTGAGCGTGTTCAGCTTTCCATCCTCAGGATGTCATAAACGAAAAATGTGCTTAGCGTATAAGAAGGGAGTTAATTGAGAGAAATAAGAGCTTTAGCTTAATTCATCTGAAAATGAATTAATAACGAATTTAAGAATGTTCTTTCATTATTAGATGGTAATTAATTTGCATTCATTGTTAATTCGTTAATCATTTTGTTTTCTCTATCTAAGTTTTTTAATGTTTTTCCAAAATTTTCCTTGTTTTCCTCGAATTTCGTACGTTGACTTTCTACCAAATTGACCATACGACCATGTATGCATGTATATCTGCAAAGCTGCTCGTATAAATATATTTGTGTGTGCGTGTGTCTGAGTGTATCTGAATGTGTGTGAGTGTGTATGTGTGTCTGTCTGTATGTGTATGTAACCATGCATGTTCATATATGAGCATATGTGTGTGTTTGTGAATCAATGTATATATATCAAATGCGGTTATTTATAGAAAATACAACGTAATAACGATTTCAAAATAAAAATTTGAAAACAAAAATCACTAATAAATACAAATATCAGAGGAAACGAATGGATGAAAGGATCGGCAAGAATGAAGAACGCACATAAATAAAAATAAATAATCAAATAAACAAACAAACAAACTAACTAACTTGGATGATAACTGAAAAGATAAATTCCTGACTGTAAAGTTCAGGGTAGAATGTCACGAAAAGAAACATAAAGTTAGATAAGACGAAAACCTCTATTTGGTGCAATAGATGCGTGAGATAGAAGTATTACGATCGACTTTCTCAAGTCAGAAAAATAACAATGTGTGTGTGTGTTTGGTTTTATGAATTCTTTACTTTTTATTTTATTTATATCTATATTTATTGGTTTGTTTCTTTTTTAGTAAGTAAAATATGAGGTTCCTTAACTCCTTTCATTCTTCGAATTTTTCCTGTTTTATTTTCTACTCATGTGATATGTATTTCTTCTTCATACGTTCTTCCTTTAGTTTTATACGTTTCTCGCTAGAGTTGCTGAAACAACCGGAGAAAATATTCTACTGGGTTCAGCAACTGTGATGTATTTTCGATTCTCATTTAAAGCTTACGTGCTTCAATAAACCACTGCAAAGACCCAAAACAGAAAAGCTTAAAAGACATCACACACGCAGAGACAAACAAGTTCACTTCATTACCCTGCGTTGTTTTAATTTTGTGTACGGTACAGACACACACATACACATACACATACATATAGTATATTATATATACTTACTGATGCATTCAACGCAAAGGTAAGCCTATTTCTCATATGTTCTTTACATTGCTCTTGTGTATCTTTATTGTGTTTCTGGTGGTTTTGGAGCCTTAGCTCTGATTTTAGCAAGTGGTATTATATGCCCTACTGAATCTATATATATATATATATTAAAATATTAAAATTCAATACAAGGAAAATAGTTTCCTCTTATAGGGATAAAAACATTCAGTTTTTCATTGGCTTAATTGTCTAATATCCAATTTAGTAGAGAAAACTTTACAATTCACATGGTTATATATTAAATTTATAAAAATGAAAACAAAATGGTGATATACATTTGACAATTCAAAAATTAAAATTTATTAACATAATATAATATTATATTATATTCTTATAATAATATAATATAATACATAATAAATATTAAATACACGTTACATATAATACAGATCCGTGAAAAGACCGAATTCAGCTTTTCCTGGATCTGCAACTCCTCATATATCAAACATTACACTGAAGAGATTCTTACCCACTAACATGGATTTTTATAATTTCATTATGGGTAAGAATCAAAATAACTGTATGTAATTTGTATTGAATATTTATTATTTGTTATATTATTATAAGAATATAATATAGTATATTACGTTAATAAATTTTAATTTTTGAATTGCCAATTGTATATCTTCATTTTCTTTTCATTTATATATATATATATATATATATATATATATATATATATATATATATATATATATATAAGTAAATAAATGGAGTTGAACGCAGGTGTTGTTCCAATTCTTTTACTTTCGACATATGTTTCGAAGACAGCATTGGCTTTATTCCAAAGGAAATAAACGGTGTAAAATAATGTAATCTTCTCATCAAGAAAGAAAGAGAACCCATCTCAGCAACAAGACATTATAACAATTTTGATGGCTGCATAAATGATAAACAGTACGCTATTAAGTATTTTTAAATAACTGTTAGTAGATCTGGCGTCAAAGGTAGACCATAGAAAGAGAAGGGGTAAAGAAATAATAAATAGAGAACAAATAAGGGGAGAAATATAGAGGGATATGATGTTTGAAAAAATTTTCAAAGGCTTGGAAGTAGATTTCTTGAAATGTTCAAACTATACAGACTGGTATAATCATTTATATGAGCTAAAGGTATGTTTCTGCCAATATATATGTCATATATATATATATATATATATATATATATATATATATATATATATATATATATATATATATATATATACATTATATATAACATTATAAATTATTATATAATATACATTTGTAAGACGACGAGCTGGCAGAATCGTTAGCACGCCGAGGGAAATGCTTAGCGGCATTTCGTCCGTTCTAACCTTCTCAGTTGAAATTCTACCCGAGGTCGACTTTACCTTTCATCCTTTCGAGGTCGACAAGTTAAGTACCAGTGAAACACTGCAGTCGATTTAATCGATTAGTCTCTTCCCCAAAATTTCACGCTTTGTGCCTTTAACAGAAAGAATTCTATAATGTATATTTGTAAAATCAGTCATGAACGTTATAGATCATATATATAATATGCACGTATTATATTTGAGCGCGCGAGTTAGTGTGACTATAATTGGAATTAGAAGAAGTAGTGAGTGCGAGAATATTCATTTGAGCTGGTTTGAAGATTTTCAAACAGGGATGACAGTGGACTCGACACGGCGGTGTAGAGGAGCTTGAGACACCGGTGTTTCGGAGATTTCACTTCACTGTGTCTCTTCCGTCAATTATACATACAATATATATACGTGTGTATCCGCACGCACACACACACGCATACACACACACACACACACACACACACACACACACACACACACACACACACACACACACACAGATATATATATATATATATATATATATATATATATACATAGCCGTTTAAGTTAACTATCGGAGGAAGAGCTCAATAATGTGGTAGAGATTAACACATGCATATAATATATATATATATATATAATACATACTATAATAACACACACACACACACACAAACACACACACACACAAATACACACACACACACACATATATATATATATGCATACAATGCATATATACATACATACATACACACATACATATATATTATTATATTATTTTCTTTGTATCCAAAAATAAATGCGTGTAGGTGTATATAGTTTTTTTATGTGAGAGAGCGTGCATTTATGTATTCTAGATACGTATGTTGGTTTTTTGTTTAGGTTTTTTTTGTCTCAGTTTTTTTCCTAATTATATTTAAAATATCCGTTGGCCAGAACAGTTATAGCTTATTTAATAGATAGACTTAAAAATACATTAATATGTTCCTGTATCTATTTCTTTTTCCCATTTTACAATTTATTTGCAAATATCCGGTCAGCTTTTCCGACATAGCCTCTTTGTTTTCCTTCTAATTTTCGTTTGGTAATACCTTTTTTGATGTTTCCCTTTAATTATTTTACACTAACGAGAATGGTAATACATAACTATTTTAATTATTATTATTATAATTAATGTTTTCTCTTACATGATTGTATTACCATTTGAAACGGTCGTATGTGGAAATCTCTTCTCCATTTTTCTAATTGGTAGTAATGTTTTATATAAGATTTTATCTTATACATGCTTATAACAAACAATTTACTATATATATATATATATATATATATATATATATATATATATATATATATATATAAGCAAAAACGCTAGTTCTAAAATCTCTCTAAGAGATCAACGCAGTTGTACTAACAAGTAATGTTCGTAGCCACTTTAACATGGTTATCCGTTCGAATGGGCTTTACTGCGATTTTTTAACCCCAAGTGGACATCTCCTCTAGCTGGTTAACGATGCACAGTTGCATCGGAGATACTGCGAGCAAGGGAGCAAACCCCTACCACCTTCTAGCAACGAGACCAGCAGGCAAGCCTGGTTTCGGGCTATTTCTTCAATACTGGACACCTCATCTGCTAGAGATGGCAGTAGTTCGCTTCTGCTTGCAATATATATATATAATTTCAAACGATGTACATCGCTGATTTTGCAACAGACAAAAATGCTAGTTCTAAAATCTCTCAAAGAGATCAACGCAGTAATTGCACTAACAAGTAATAGGCTGATCTCTTAGAGATATTTTGGAACTAGCATTTTCGTTTATTGCAAAATCAGCGACTGTACCTCACTTGAAATTTTATATATATTGCGAGCAGAAGCAAACTACTGCCATCTCTAGCAGACGAGGTGTCAAGTATTGAAGAGAGGCAGAAATAGTCCGAAACTAGGCTGGTCTGCTAGTTTCGTCGCTAGAAGGTGGTAGCCTCCCCCCCCCCCACCATGCTCGAAATATTCAATTGCAGCTGTGCATCGTTAACCAGCTAGAAGATATATTCTCTTAGGGTTAAAAAATCGCAGTAAAGTCCGTTCGAACGGACAGCCAGTTGAAGTGGCGACGAACATTACTTATATATATATATATATATATATATACATATGTCATACACATACACGTACACACACACACACACACACGCACACACACACACACAAACACACACACACACACACACACATATATATATATATATATATATATATATATATATATATATATATATATATATATATATATATGTATACATCTCTCTTTGAATTTATTAACACACCGATGGCTTATGAACCATCCAGCACTTCCTAGAACACCGTCTCTACCAAATCCGGCACTACCATCCTCTTCTGTTAAACTGAAGTCATTTTCACTTCTAATTGCTTCTCTTAATTCGGTAAGTTTTTAATGCAACTCAATGTGCTTAATTTACGAAAGCCTCTTTGTCGGCCATATTGAAGTACTGATTTGTATTCACTTCACAGGATACATTCCAAGGAAGTATATCAGCCTTACTGAAGACTGCATCGTCGTTACGACACTTATTAGACAGCACCTCAAGAGTTTTATCTCTTACTCTAATTCATTTCACCCTACCTTAAATTTCACTTCTACCATAGCTTCCTAGATATTTCGAAAATCAAACTCTCTTAGCTATATGCCCGCAAGTTTTCCACATCTGAAAGTGTAAATCACTTCCGAGACAGAAATGACTTAACGTATCTGTTGCAATACGTCGCATGTACTTTACGCATAAACTCTTAATATATAGCCATATAGCTAACAGCCCATCGAATTATTAGAAATGCAAACGAAGGGAATTCATACCAACCCACCATATATACATACATACAAGTGTGCGTGTATATATATATATATATATATATATATATATATATATATATATATATATATATATATATATATATATATATATATATTCTTTTATTCTTTTACTTGTTTCAGTCATTTGACTGCGGCCATGCTGGAGCACCGCCTTTAGTCGAATCAAATCGACCCCAGGACTTATTCTTTGTAAGCCTAGTACTTATTCTATCGGTCTCTTTTTGCCGAACCGCTAAGTTACGGAGACCTAAGCACACCAGCATCGGTTGTCAAGCGATGTTGGGGGGACAAACACAGATACACAACATATACACACATACACATATATATATACATATATACGACGGGCTTCCTTCAGTTTCCGTCTACCAAATCCACTCACAAGGCTTTGGTCGGCCCGAGGCTATAGTAGAAGACACTTGCCCAAGGTGCCACGCAGTGGGACTGAACCCGGAACCATGTGGTTCGTAAGCAAGCTACTTACCACACAGCCACTCCTACGTCTATGTATATATATATATATATATATATATATATATATATATATATATACATACATGTATATGTATGTATATATATATACTTGTATGTAAATAAATAAATGGAATGAAACGCAGGTGTTATTCAAATGCTTTTACTTCCGACATATGTTTCGAAGACATCATTGGTATTATTTTTTTTAAAAATGGTGTAAAACAATGTAATCTTCTCATCAGGGAAAGAAAGGAATAATCAGCGTAAGGGAGATAACCGTTATTTAAGACCCTTTTTTCATTCTAAAGGTAAATCGAAGTATTTTAAAGATAGTTACACTAATAATAAGGCAACTACTAGCAAAACTATTTGGTTGATTATTCCTTATGGGAGGCAAATTAAATCTAATCTTCCTTTCCAGTTCCGTGAAACTATCATTTAGAACTTTCCAAAGAATTCTAGGTATTACTCGATTATCAACTCGCACACGGTTAGGATTAGTTTTTCTAACACAAAAAATCTTTCACAAATTATCTCTTCACATAATATTAGTTTGTTAAATAGGAATCAAATTACTGAAAATACCAGCATTAATTTAGCTTATACTAACCATAGTAATATTAACAACAAGGTTATTGTCCCTGAAGTCAATTCCAACAGAATTAAGTTTATGTCTAGTAATTCTAAGACTAAAAACTCTATATACCAGTGTAAAATTACTTCCGGTACCGATGTCCTTTTTTATATAGGTAGTTCTTCTTCTCAGTTTTCTCTCTCTTTCCCTTTTCTCTTTTACTTGTTTCAGTCATTTGACTGCGGCCGTGCTGGAGCACCGCCTTTTGTCGAGTAAATTGACCCCAGGACTTATTCTTTGGAAGCCTAGTACTTATTCTATGGGTCTCTTTTGCCGAACCTCTAAGTTATTGGAACGTAAACACACCACCATCGGTTGTCAAGTGATGTTGGGGGGACAAACACACACACACATATATATATATATATATATATATATACATATATATATATATATATATATATATATATATATATATATATATATATATATATATATATATATATATATATATATATATA
>NC_142943.1:15124823-15132323 GCF_046866305.1 Octopus bimaculoides
TGTGTTAATCACCAGCTAGTGACGAAAACTCACCCCAAACTCATTATTAACCATTTAGCTAAGAAAGGTTTCAAAGAACATAAGATAATGGAATTCTCTCCACATCCCCCCCACCCCCCGCCAATCTCCAGATCTAAACCCAATAGAGAATTTGTGGTCGATTATTAAAACTGAGGAAGGCGATCTAACTTTCAGTAATTTAAGCCAATTAAAAAGCACTTAATATAAAATCTATTTTTCTTTAAATGAAATTATAGCGAAAGGTAATAATTTTCTAATTCTTTCAAAGACTCTTTGTTTTTAACTGAATATATTTTATGTTCAAAGTAATATTTTAAATAGAAAAACTATTCAAATTTATGGCTTTGCCTTTTTTTTTTTATCTGATTGTTATAGTGGAGAGAAAGTTGCGATGAACAGCTTAAGGCATGCCTCTGATTTGTGTAAGGAAACTGCATTGCAAATGCGATTCTTCATAAGTCTTTTTTTTTTTTTTTGTTCTTCTTTTACCTCCAGATTGCTGCACAGGTAAACACATTCAGCCAAATATAATTCAATTTCAATCAAGTCAAACCAAATAGAATTTTTTTTTTTAATTACAGATAAAAGCCGACGATGGCGAGATTTGAACTCGTGACTTAAATGGTCGTGAGTAATATATTGCATGATTTCTTTTTATCTACCGCTCTTCTGATTCCGCCATTCACAATGTCTGACAAAGAGTAAAGGAAAAGCAAATAGGTTGAAGTTTTAGTTAAAATTCGAACTCATAACGCCGGAAATGCTAAAGAAGTTTAACAATAGATCTTTTCATGCTGCCAATCATTCATGCTACCACAGAATGCTAGCAATGTAAGAACATATTAATAACTAGTGGCAGACAAGGCAACGTGTTTATCAAATGTTTATCACATGAAAAATACGAAAAAGACGCAAAATGTGTATCCTTATTCATGTCATGGGTTCGTAACCTCAAGTTGATTTGAAAAATGTCTTGCCATCAATAGCCTACGGAACACAAACGTCAAATAGCAATCAAAATAACGACACAAAGAATTACAATAAAAACAGAAACGAAACAAAAAACATAAAGCAGACAATATTTCAACGAACAATAAAATGTCTTGTTATTTACCGAAGTATTCCATTTAGATGGTGGTGGCGACGACTGCTGACGATGGGGGTGAGGTGGAGCACGTGTTGGTGGTTGGGGTGGTGACTCTGGTGACGCTGGTGACGCTGGTAGTGGTAGTGTTTTTGGTGGAATAATTTCATATCTTCAGAAATACATCGGTTCTATGTGAAGTCTTTCGGAAATGTCTGTAGTTTCATAAAAGGTGTTTCAAAACACGGCAAACACGTATGTCTTCACAAATGATTAAAGGATGTACTTTTGCTCTCTTGTTGAGCAAGATTTTTTTTTTTTTTTGCTCTTTTTGCGAGAAACGGAGAATTTTGGTTTTATATTTATTTATTTATCAGTCTCTCTCCCTCTACACACCCACATGTGCGCGTGTGCAAAACAAACACACACACACACACACACCTGTTTAATCTTTTTATCGAGGAATTTTATAGTTTCTTATCTTTTTTTGTTTTTTGTTTATGTGTTTCTTGGTTTCTTTTGCTGCTTGGAACAGTGAAATTTCTGAATATACCATCAATGTTTCTAGACCTTCTTAGACTCACCTTCAGGATGAAGTGACGTTTGCAAATTTAGATAGAACAAATGCTATTGGTGTAGACCACCAGTCATGGGCAAACCGCAGCCTGCGGGACTTTCTGAAAGACAGGCCAACGAAAAATTACCTTGAATTTTTTTTAGTAGTGCGACCCGCGACCTGCTTTTCGAAAATGGTTGCCCATGCCTGGTGTAGATGTCACCACAGGAATTCTAAGCTTTGACCATTGGTTTTAGACCTTATCATTCATATATTTTGCTTTGTTTTTAAGCAGTAGATTTATTTTAATAATGTCTTATGTTATGAATATTGATTGTATCAGTAATCGTCTTTTTTGTGAAGGGTTCTATAAAATATACATGTGTTGTCCAGTAATATTCTCATATCAGAATCTTGAGTAATGCTTTATGGTGTAGTGCATTGCAATTGTTGTCTGTTCTAAATACATGTTAAGGCGACGGGAAAGTTTCATATTTGAATGGCCAATATAAGAATTAGAACGTGACGTTTATTAAAGTACGATTTATAAATTACATCGGTTATTAGTAGCTGGTTTGCGGAATTACATGCTGCGGTTTGTGATAAATGAAAGGCTTATAATTTTAGGAATTTGTAGTATATGATTAGTATTAATTTCTGGTTTAGTATAATGCATTTTACGTTCAGTTTTATGAGATTTTGATAACGTGTTCATCCATTCTATAATTCGTTCGCATTCGATTCATATATTTCAATTTACGTATCGCTTGTATAATGTTAATAAATGTGGTGTGTGATGTATTTGTTTCGTCTTATTCGTCTTTATATTGTTCTATACATTTGTCTATTAGTTGTTCAGATTATTCGTTGTTCATTAATGTTTGTGCTATTCCGTGGAATACTCGTAACCCCACACAATACTAAAATAAACAGGCAATATACATTAGTCACAAACAGATGTAATACCTGGCTGATGACGTATACATGTAACCATCAAAATACATATTCCGTCTGTGTTATTTACACCAAACCGAATGAACCCGCTTCCTATAAAGAGGTAACAACATATGTCAACATCACTTTAAACTGATGATGAGATTATGAAGGCCTAAAAAGGTCGTTGTTGTTGGATTTAGAAACTTCACCGTTCCATACAACCTACAAGGAATACTTGCTAAAATATGGAGAAAAAGAAAAAAAGTAACTTGAGGAAAAAAAAGAATAAAACTAGAACATTCTTGTTTTTGATACATGACTGAAAGAAAAGTTATTTCCTATATATGCATGTTCGTACATACATATGAGTGTGTGTATATATATCAAATTCATTATATATATATATATATATATATCAAGAGAATTTAAGTAGACAGTGGCAGATTAAGCAGCAATCGAAATTTTAGCTAAATCCAGTAATCTATGAAAAGCATAACATTAACAAGAAACAAAAGATAAACACACACTTCCATAAAATCATATTGATTGATAAAACATTATCATCTACTACATCTTTTTTTCTATTTTAATATTTTGTAGTAGTAGTAGTAGTAGTAGTAGTAGTAGTAGTAGTAGTAGTAGCAGCAGCAGCAGCAGCAGTAACAATATGATGTATTTTAAAGCGAATAATCCGTATAATTGATTTTGTTTTCGTTGCTGTTTTCGCTGTTGTTTCATTGGACATTTTGATTCAAGTTGTAAAAATACAAAAGCTAAACCAATTTACTCTCTCCCTTCTTTACTACAAATCCATTTTTTTCCTCAACAGTATCTCCAAAGATAAGGACAGATTTCACAAAAGCCAGAATGGCTTCTAATACTTCTTTTCTCACTTCTGCAGCAACCTTCTTCAGCTCAGTAAACCTACAGTCTCGCTTGGCCATTTTTGTTTAACATCAATATTCGCTTTTTACTATACGGCTTTTTTGTCTCGTGTGTATTATTAGAAATATCCTTAGAATTAGCCACTTCAGCACCATCTCAAATATATTTAATGGCTATAATGTGGGGCTATAACGTGGAGCTATAAAGGGGCTATAACGTGGAGCTATAAAGGGGCTATAACGTGGAGCTATAAAGGGGCTATAACGTGGAGCTATAAAGGAGCTATAACGTGGAGCTATAAAGGGGCTATAACGTGGAGTTATAAAGGGGCTATAACGTGGAGCTATAAAGGGGCTATAACGTGGAGCTATAAAGGGGCTATAACGTGGAGCTATAAAGGAGCTATAACGTGGAGCTATAAAAGGGCTATAACGTGGAGCTATAAAGGGGCTATAATGTGGAGCTATAAAGGGGCTATAACGTGGTTGATGGACCTGCTAGAAATATCCAAATGTCTTTCAAATCTCAACCCTATCGTTTGAAAATTAATGAAGGACATATTGAATAGATAGGGTAATTCTTTTTTGTTTCATTTATTGACTAGTTGGTAGAGGAAGAGCAGCCCACATTGATCAAACCTAGGGTCAAATGCATTCCAGTCGTCATCATCATATCTTTTTTTTCTAATAGCAGGGAACTCAGGACATTATACAACCTACGTTTCTTTTTAAATGGTTGTGTGTGATTTAAAGCGGATCCGGCTTCCATTATTAGCAGGTTGTGCGATCACTCGAAGGATCCTTCGTTGCTTCACTATTATGTTGCTGTTGTTTTACTCCTGTGCATTTCTGTTTGTAGGCCAACAATACAAAGGTGTTCTATCTATTACCATCCCGTCTTATCTATTATTTCTGCCACAAGGTCCAATCCTTGTTAAGTGGCTCGTGTTCCTCGAGAGGAATTATACAGCAGAGTGCAAGCTCCTGGTTGAGCCTCCTTTGCTGGGCAGTCCAAAGGATAGAGGCCAGACTAACATGGACTGTCTCTTCCAAGAGGTAAAAGTGAGTTTGTGTAGGGCTAACATCTCTACTTTGGAAAAAAGCATCGATGACAATCCAAAACCAACAAGACCTGGGAGAGGAAAGCCTTCCCTCAGGGAAAAACAGCTTACAAAGCAGGTATCCAACGGGAGAGAATCAACAGAAGCAGCATAGGGTCGAAAAAAGTGGAGAAAGGCCGTCGATGGCTTTTGCTCCTTAGGGAGCGAAGGGCTTAAGTAAGTAACTATCTATTGTTTGCTTTCATTATTTAAAATGGTAGGGTATATTGTTTCCAGTAGCCAAATCTCCCTCAAATCATGCCTTATCGTTGTTTTAATAAGTAATTTGTTGTTTGCTATCAAGGCTAAATTGGTGCAAAACTATCGTTTGTGTCCATGAATTCAGCTTTATGGTAAGCATTTTGCTCATGTACGAGTGGGTACCTAAAAGAAACCAGAATTTTGCAATATTATTTTATTCGCTTAGTTTTACATGTTTACACCTTTATTGCCTTCAACGTATTCTCCATTTGAAGCAATGCATCGGTCCAGACGCGTTTTCCACCGTTCGAAGCAGCCCTGGAACTTTTGCGAAGTGATTCCTTTTAACATCTCCATCGTTTTTTTTTTCTTCGCCTCTTCCACATCTGCAAAACGTTTTCCTTTGAGGATTTTTCCATTCGGGGAAACTAAAAAAAAAGTCGCAGGGAGCAAGATCGAATGAGAGGGATCATGCCATTTTTGGTCAAAAGCTGTCTCACACTCAAGGTGGTGTGCGCAGGCGCATTGTAGTTATGAAACCTCCACTCTCCACTTTGCCACTAATCTCACAAATGCTTCCTTTGACTTGATTGCTGCTTTGCTGCCGGGTCGTGGCCGAACCCCCATCTTTCTATACCAGGGTTGACCTTCGAAAAAAGGTCCGGATTAACTTTCAACTGTTCTATCAGTTCACACATGCATGCATTTAGTCTTGACTATTTTTGATCTTCCGTGAGCAAGAGAAGCACAAATTTTGCTGCAACTCATTTAATTCGCAATTCCTCGCTGAAAATTCGTTGGCAGGAGCTCCAGGACAAACCAGTCATATCAACCAGTTCGTCAATCGTTCGGCGGCGGTCTTCCAAGATCAGTTCATGAATTTTCGTGATGCTTTCATTCGTTCGGGAGATCGACGGTCGCCCTGAACGAGATTGGTCTTCAAGCGACATGTGACCATTCCTAAAGTGTGAAAACCACTCGTAAACTTGTTTTGCTCATGGCAGCGCCCTTGTAAGCTGTTTGAAGCATGACAACTGTTTCGGCTGCTGAGTTCCCCGGCAGAAAACAGAATTTCACGGAAGCACGCTGTTCCTTCGTTTCAGCCATCGCAAAAATCGACAAACAGGGAAGAAGCACTGCAAAACAAAGACGCACCACGTGGCAGTACGACTTCACCATACGACGCCGGTTGGCAGACTGAAGTCTCAGGGCATCAGGTGGCTTCTAACAGCGGAAGCATGAACTACTACGGGTTTGTCCCACTGAGAATGTTTCCTGTTACTTTTGGGTACCTCCCCGTATTCTGGCTAGAATAAAGACAAGACATTTACATGGTCCCAATATACAACATCTTTATTCTGTTATTGGTTTCAGTCAATAATCTGTGGTCATCCTCAGGCATCACCTTACAGGAGTTATTTATTTATTTACTTATTTATTTATTGTCTTATTATTCTATTTATTTATTTATTTCAGTCATTTAACTACGGCCATGCTGGAGCACCGCCTTAAGAAGTTTTAGTCGAACAAATCGAAACCCAAGACTTATTCTTTGTAAGTCTAGCACTTAAGTACTTATTCTATGTATTTTTTTTTGCCGAACCGCTAAGTTACGGGGACGTAAACACACCGACATCGGTTGTCAAGCGAAGGTGGAGAGACAAACATAGACACAAACACACTAATATATGTGTATATATACAACGGGCTTCTTCTAGTTTCCGTCTCCCAAATCCACTTTCAAGGAATTGGTCGGCCTTATGCTATATAGTGGAAGACACTTTCCCAGGGTGCCATGCAGTGGGGCTGAACCCGGAACCTTGTGGTTGGAAAGCAAGCTTCTTACCACACAGCCACGCCTGCGCCTGTCTATTTATTTATTACTGTCGTTTATACTGGCCCCAGTATTTTGTCCTCATAAGAAATAACCAAGTTCAAATGCCTAGAAACAGTAGCCAAATCTTTCACAAATCACACCTTACCATTTTTAAAGAAAAAAAGAGGAAAAAGCACATACATAAAAGAAGAAAAAACATATACATAAATGTTTGACAACAAAAAGATGGAAGGTCATGACTTCATCACTTTTGCCCATAATTTATCTGATCTGGGCCGACCTGGATCTAAACTAGAACACTATCAAATGAAAACCTATTTAGAAACAAGAGTATTTGCAAAATTACACTGATTTATTTTTAACTGCCGGCACAGGCTTTCCATATTTTCCTCATCTCCTATATTTCATTTAATATCTTTATTCTGTTTGCTTGGGGGATACAACCATAAAAGAAATAAGCTCCTAGCCA
The DNA here is from genome assembly GCF_046866305.1 of Octopus bimaculoides. Classification (NCBI taxonomy): domain Eukaryota; kingdom Metazoa; phylum Mollusca; class Cephalopoda; order Octopoda; family Octopodidae; genus Octopus; species Octopus bimaculoides. The sequence goes on from NC_142943.1 coordinate 15,131,912, forward strand.
ACCAATTCCACAGAAAGTTTTACAGAAAGTTGCGTCATGGTCAAGTGTCTTCTGTCCTATCGTCTGAGCGGCCAAAACATTGTAAATAAAATTTAGTAAACGGAAAGTGCGTGGGAGAGCATTAGAGGGATTATTCCTGTCTTACAGTGGTACAAGTAATATATATACTGGTTTAGTACAACCACCTCGTCCTTGGATTTGCTTAGTGGGGCTCCCTCTCTCTGGTAGATGTAGTACGTGTATTCGTGTTTATGTCTACACAAATTATTTAAACCAACTCCGACTAAGGCCATGTAGGAAAAACAACTTTGTCATCAATCAGGGAAGCTCTGAAGAAGAGATACGTACATTGACCCCTTTTTCTTCCTAATAAACTATGAAAGATAAATTTTAAACCATCGTCGTTAACAGA
>NC_142943.1:15147323-15149823 GCF_046866305.1 Octopus bimaculoides
ATGAAAAATTAAATTGATTCAATTAGCTCACTTCGAATAGTAATTTAACGAGGTCTTCTACACTGAATGGATATTGAGAAAGAGCCTTAGTCTTTGGAATGCTGATACTGCGGTCAAGCATCTCGTAAGCGTAAATAAATGTATCGGAAGTAATTTTGTAGACCGAATTCAGTTGAAGATGAAACAAAATTGTGGCCAACTTATTGCAGTTTGTTTTTAGTTTTTATAAGTAGGTGTAGGTATAAGTAGGCCATAGCTGTATTGAATGCTAATTCTAAGTTTGGTGTCGTTGATTTTCGGTATTACTACAATCATAAACGAGGGTCGGCTGAAAAGTTCATAGGCTGAGCAAAATATTCTCATGGAGTGTGACCAAATGGGGTTTATTTATCAATATAGTCGGCCTTGCGATCCACACACTTCTTCCATCGGTGTTGCAGTGCTTGGATCCCATTAGTGAAGCAACTTTCATCCTCTTGGTAAAAAACGTCATCAACAGTAAATATGATTCCATCATCATTGCGATGCTGGTTCCCAACCCAGTGTTTTTTGGGTTTTTTTATTTTCATGTTGGGGAACAGATGATAGCTGGGACCAAATCAGGAGACAGGAACGGTGATCAACCAGTTCAAAGTCACAGTCATGCGCAGCAGCCATTGAAACCAAGGACTTGTGGGTTGCAGCATTGCCTTGATGAAAGAAGACCCCTTTCGTCAGTTACCCTGCTAGTTTCATAGCTGGTAGCTTTTCGTAACCGCCTTAGTAAGTTGACATAATATTCTCCATTGATGATGTGGCCTTTTCCAAGAAAGTCAATAAATACAATACCTTTTGCATCCCAAAAACTGAGGTCATCATCTTCCATGCAGATGACATGACCATGGCCTTCTTTGAAGCAGGTGAGGAGGGATGTTTCCACTGCATGGATTATCTCTTTATCTCTAGCTCAAAGTGATCAACCCAACACTCATCCTGGGTTAAGAAACTTTCAAGGAAACTAGCTGGATCTGCTTCGAACAATGTCAGGATTTCCCATGATGTGATCAATCTGGTAAGTTTTCAACAGGAGTCAGAAGACGTGACACCCACCAAACAGAAACCTTCGTCATGCCAAGTTCATTGAGCAGTATATTTTCAACTCTCTCGCGGGATATGCTAATAGTATTAGCTGTTTTATTCATAGTCAATCGCCTATCATCCATCAGCATGTGGTAAACACGATCAATGTTTTCCTCGCTGGTAGCAGTTTCAGGATGTACAGACCTTGGGTCATCTTCAAGGCTCTCCGTCCCGCTCCTAAATTCAGCACTTTTGCACTGTTATTAAAGCTGGAGCATTATCCCCTAATGTAGCAAGCATGTCAGCATGAATGCCCTTGAGGGCTAAACTCTTTCTCTGAACGTACTTAATGACAGCTCGATGCCAAATTTTGTCTATTTTCAAGAGAAGTCGCTACTAGTTACTTTTGAAGTTATCTTTAAACAGTCAGAAGCTATCTTGAAGTTATCTTTAAACAGTTTACCTGGAAAGAAACAATGCAGTTATTAATGAATGCATGCAAGATGTCACAACTTTAGCATCACTCCTTCATAGTCAGCCTATAAACTTTTCAGCCCATCTTCGTAGATTGAAAATTGAAGTTGTTGGTACACATTGTTTAACATCACTGGTGATGTAGAATTCAAAAGAAAATTCATCTTGGTATGACGCTCGTCCTTTTAAACTATTATGAAATGACTAAATCATATGGTTTAATGATTTTGGAAGCCGATTCGATCGCAGAGATGCTGGTACACAGTATGTAGTGGTATGCATACATATATATGTACTTACATATATACATACATACGTATACGTACACACAGATATAGATGCATGTTAGAATGCATGTATGCGTATGTATGCTTATATATGTGTGTGTGAATATATATGTATGTATGTATGTATGTATGTATGTATGTATGTATGTATGTATGTACGTATGTATATATATATTTACGTATTAATAAAAATAGGTCTGCACAAAATATTTCTAAGAATTTAATAACACAAGAATTAATGCTTTTATTACAAGTTAATCAGACTTTTTCTTACAAAAGGTTCCCTTCTCTTCAAGTGTTTTTATAGGTTAGAAATGTGTCCTAAGACGTGTTTTCCAGAATAAATGCATAGACCTTGGATAGGATTTCCTTCGATCTTTCTTATCGTCTGAAATCGATAACCTTTCAACGTGGATTTCAACTTTAGGAAAAAAGTTCGCAGAGGCCAAATATGGAAAGTAAAGCGCCTGGGAGCAGGAGATGAAGTCGTTTCGTGTTATGACAAGAATTCTCAGAGAGGGTAGCGACGCATTAACAACTACTATGTCGTAGTAAAACATCTAGGATTTGTCCATCTATATTTCTGTCTTTTCATTGCTTGTCTCAAACGCTTTCGGGCATCCAAATGAAACATTTCAACAAACATCAAATGATGTGGAACAAACTTTTGATGAATGACG
>NC_142943.1:15152323-15157323 GCF_046866305.1 Octopus bimaculoides
TATATATATACAAGTTTATTCTTCAGCAAGAATATTATTTTCTACTATAAGCACAAGGCCTGAAATTTGCGGGGAGTGGGTAAGTCGATTACATTAACCCCAGTGTTTCACCGGTGCTTAATTTATTGATCCCGAAAGGATGAAGGGCAAAATCGACCCCGGCGGCATTTAAACTCAGAACACGAAGACAGGTGAAAAATCCCTAAGCATTTCGCCCGGCGTGCTAACGATTGTGCCAGCTCGCCGCCTTGTTCAACAAGAATATTGTTGACAGTGACTTCGAAGTCTCGGCCAGTTAAGCCATCGATGGATTACGGTGCATTAGAGTTAATCTTCACTTTATAGCGTCTTTGTCGGGTTAAAGTCACCCTTGGGTGTGTGTTTGAGTGAGGTAGTAATTAGGTTTTAAGGTGGGTTGTTATTTTGGAAAAATTGTCATTAATTAAATGCGGAGTTATGTTATTGTTTAGAATTTATTTATGCTTGTTGAGCTTTGTACGCAAGTGTGTATGCTTATGTATATCCCTTTCTTGTGTTAGTAGTTTAGTTATTTTTGGTTTTATTGAGTTTAACCTTTGCTTTGACAATATAAAGATCAAAGGAATGCGGCGAGCTGACAGAAACGTTAGCACACCGGGCGAAGTGCTTAGCGGTATTTCGTCTGTCTTTACGTTCTGAGTTCAAATTCTGTCGAGGTCGACTTTGCCTTTCATCCTTTCGGGGTCGATAAATTAAGTGCCAGTTGCGTACTGGGGTCAATTTATTCTACTGTTCCCTCCCCAAAAATCTCGGGTCTTGTGTCTAGAGTAGAAAAGAATGTAAATATCAAAGGTACAAAGTCTAGTATTTAAAGCCTTAATAACTGGGTGTGTCAACGTTTTGTAATAAACTGTTTTAGGGGTTCACAAAAATGTAAATATGTGGTATATTTTAACTGGTCATTTTCTTTACTTATTGTAGTTGTTATTTTGGGTATTTCCTATTCTTACATGAAAGGTAATGGATATTTGTCAGGCATGTCATGGCGTTTTAAGTATAGAAAATTGTTTCTTTTGTGCTTTGATGTTCACAAAAGGATTTGGTTAGGTGTAGAGGTTGTTGGTCTGTATGTTTCTCCTTAGATGTTCATTGTTCTGTAAGCAATTTCATCAGAATATAAAGATTTTAACTTTTGTGGTTTATGGAGGCTGAGTTTGTTTATAAATATCTCGTATATCCTGTTTCAAACATGGGTATTTTATAACGTTATTTTAGGTTTCTGGATATGTGCGAAAGTGTTACAGAAATAGTGCATATATTCATTTTTTATTCCCATTTTTATACATGAATATATACATGTAGAATATATATATAGTGTATATAATGCCCCATTTTCACATATATCCAGAGACCTATATATGCATGTATGTATATGCATATATGTACTTGTGTGTGTGTATATATATGTATGTATCGGCATTCGCCATGATAGATCGCTAGCCACTAAACCTTTTTTATTTTCTCTCCTTGTTTATTTCTGTGTTCCTTTGTGTCGAAGAGCGTAGGCTCGAAACGTAAAAGACTTTCTCACCTTCCCGAACGTCAAACTAATACAACTGCTTGTTGTTTACACACCCTTCTTCGTCTTGTTTTCTTGTAAATTCTCACTATATATATATATAGTCAACAGATGAGATCCAGTAGACCTCAAATGATTCAAACTTAGACTCTAATATTTTTACAGGGAATCAATTCCGCTGGGTAAAGAGGGACCAAGTCGAACAAATATGGAGCCAATTATGCTGATAAACAAATGAAATATATTAGATACAACCGCTTGGGTATGAAATACAAAATATGTATATATGTATGCATGCAAAACGAGAAAAAACAAGAACTTTCAGATTATGAATATTTGAAAATAAATATATTAATATTTCCAGCTTACACAGAATACAAACGAGAGAGAAAATTAGAGGGGAGGAAGTAAAGTGTTATAAGCCCAACAGCTGTTTCTGGGGGCTCGGAGATCCATCATAATATTGGTAGATGTAGTTCATCACAATATGCAAACCGTAATGGAAACAGTCAACATTGGATAAATGGAGCCTCCGTTATTAGGGTAGAAGATTATAGTGCAGAGAAGTTCAAAGGTGGAATGATTAAATGCAGAGAGCAAGCAGTATTAGAGGGAGGAAGTAGGAAAGTCGGTGGGGTTATGGAGAGTGTTAAGACGAGGAATGATGAGAGGAGATAAGGGAGCTAGTTTATGAAGAGGGAGGGGTATTAAGGGAGGTGGCAGTAGAGGTGGAGAGTTGAGAGATGAGTGGGATAGATTGGACAGATAGTAATTGAAGGGGAGTCAGTTGTTGGGTTTGTGTATAAGTGTTAAAGTTTAGGGATATTAGCTGTAAAAATATTGGAAGTTAAGATAATGAGAAAGGGGATGGCAATTATTTAAGGGAGGGAAAGTGTCTATTCGGCGGCAGAAGGGGATTACTAAGGTATGTAGAGAGGTATGAGAGAAGATAGAGGAGGGTGGACAGTGTGGGGATCAAGGCAGCAGTGGTTAGTACTATAATGAAGGTGGGTCGGTGGTGGAGGAGGAGTACTGAGGTATGCAGAGATGTATGAAATTGAATAAAGGGAGGTAAATAGAGAGGGGGTGAGTTGATAGGTTAGTAGCTAGTGAGGTATTTGTAAGTGCTTTTGGTTGAAGAGGAAAAATAAGAGAAAGAGGAAAGAATATAACTTGTGAGAATGGGAAGCCCATGGGGGTGGTGGGATGAGGTGGGTAAGAAGAATTTGGAAAGGTAATCATTAGAAGGATTAATTTAGTAGAAAGGGTGGTATTAGTGAAGGGGATAAGTTGCTAGGCTAACTTAATTGTCCCCCAACTTTAATTATAATTAAAGATAATCATAGTTATGCGATTACAAAGATTTAATAAATTGGGCAAATGATGAGTAAATTTGTGTTTACAAGAGAGTATTACATCTGAGAATCTATTAAGTAATGAGGGCTTGTGGTTGAGAAGGATAGTTAGCGATCCCCTTGAACACAATTTACAAATGCCAAGGTTTCTGTTGTATGGGGGAGCCTCATTTACGATATGCCAGGATAAAGTGTAGGGAACATTTGGAGATTTGAGGTTGTGTATATAAGTTGCTAAAGAGGTAGAAACTTTAGAATTTGGATTGGAGAAACAGTTCATGTGTGCTCGGTAGTCGTGCTTGAAATTAGCAGTGCTGCCTTCCGATATAGACCCCCGCTTGGTAGGAGCGTGGTGTTATTACTCGGCACTTGTAGACCAAATTTGTGCACAGACAGAATATATGTTAAATACAACAGAAGCTGTAGTATTTAATATATTTCATTTATCCGCATTGCTGCCTCTGTATATACATATTTGTATTTATGTATATGTATATATAAGTATATTTTTTATATATGTGTGTATATATATACATATGTGCTTATATATACATATATGCGTATATATATATATATATATATATATATATATATATATATATATATATATATATATATATGCATACATACATGTGTGTGTGTACGGTAGTCACAGAAAGTTGCAGATTTCAGACAACAGAGAAAAAATAATAATTAAACTTTATCTTTGTGTCTGGAGAAGAGCATTCTAGATAAACAGACAACTATGTAATTTTATCGAAATTGTGTAATTGGACTGAATGTTGAATGGCAGCTGGATTGAAAGATATAACTAAATCAATCATAAAATTAACTTGCAATATATTGCACATAAATAAATATTTCAAGCTTACGTTCCGCATTCGAACGTTTCAGCCAAACGACAAAGACGAAGTCATATCAATTGATCACTTCGCACCCCTGGTGTCATTTCTCAAATAATATTGAAGATAATGGATGAATATAAATATATATATATATATATATATATATATATATATATATATATATATATATATCAGGTGGGGCGTTGACTACCTGTATGCATGGTGTTTTATACAACATACATATATGTGTATATATATTGCACGTAAACTATGCTGCAAATATATAAACAGGGAAAATTTAACTTCTCCGAAGAATGAAAAAATGGCGAACAGCCTTAATCAATTTTAGAACCAGATTAGATTCTCATCAGAGTTATCTTCTTCATTTAACCAATTCCGGATACAAATGGAGTCAATATACATATATATTCATATATTCATATATATATAAATATATTTGTGTGTGTGTGTGTGTGTGTGTGTGTGTGTGTGTGTGTGTGTGTGTGTGTGTGTGTGTGTGTGTGTGTGTATGTGTGTGTGTGTGTGTTTGTGTGTGTGAGTAAAAATAAATACAAAAAAGGGTTTTGTATGATCGTGTATAGAGGAATATATAATATATAATATAAAAATGGATGGTACAATGAAATGAAGTATTGAATGTCTTATTGAATATATGAAATATGTCTTATTGAATATACGAAATATTGAGTGTTCAATATAAAGAATTAAATATATAAAAGCGAATACTTATTTTCATACCTTGTGGTATTCATCATGGCCTACGTCTGACAGACTGTAACAGACTGGCTGGTTTTCTGTCTTTTATACCTATTCCTTTGGACAGCAGCAGTAGGTGTTTGGCTATTTTTAGAATGGATGCCAAGTTTATTTTTAGAAATGATGACATTTGAGAGATGTTTTGTGTTTTAGTTATAGGGATAAGGTTTTTAAACCCCAAGTAAGATAAATTTAATCATTGTTTGTTAAGAGTGGGTTTGAATTTCTTAATAAAGTCCTTTTCTTTGCATTTTCTCTCAATTTCATTCCGGTTGTAATGTTTATGGAATGGAAATATAATAAAAGTTTCACGACCACATGTTGCCAGATGGTTACTCAGTGGTATTTGGCGGACTTCTGGGTTTTTAATCTGTTGTCGATGCACCCGTGAGCGTTCCGATAGTGCATTACCTGTCTGGCCAACGTACAGTTCTTCACAATTAGGGCATTTGATGCAGTAGATTA
>NC_142943.1:15162323-15167323 GCF_046866305.1 Octopus bimaculoides
AGTGGATTTGGTAGGCGAAAACTGAAAGAAGCTTAACTTATATTTATGTGTGTATGTATGTCTTTGCGTCTCTGTTTGTACCCCACTCCCGCTTGACAACTGGTGTTGGTGTGTTTACGTCGCTGCACACTAGCGGTTCGGCAAAACAGACCGATAAAATAAGTATCAAACTTGAAAGAAAGTTTAACTAAATTTTTTTAACGCGATGCCTCAACATTGCGGCAGTCTAATGACTAAAACAAGTAAAAAATAAAAAATATAAAAGATACATTGATGGATACACCTATCCATACATATATACGCGTGCATACATACATACATACATACATACATACATACATACATACATGGCAACAACAGCATTGACAGGAAGAATAGCTTCTCCTGGGCTTGCGATGGATACATAACATCCCACCCGGTTGGATTTGCCTTCGCTATTCATGAACAGAAAATAGCTAGAAAAAATCTGATAAACAAGAGAGATAAGGATATCACCAAACTTCCATATTGTGATAAAAAATGTCGGCTCAGTTATGCTAGTGTGGAAGATATCATCCTCATCAGCAGCAGCTGGAAGAAGTATTTTCTTTGAAAAGAGAAAAGATAGAAGAGAGGGATAGAAGACGCCTAGTACTTAGAACGTCGCGTAGGAAAAGAAAGTTCTGCGATAGGTGAATAGGAATAAAGATTAAAGACTTGGAAATAGATATATATTTAGTGGAAGTGAAATGTACATATATTTATTTCCGCGCCTTTAATCTTTATTCCTATTCACCTATCGCACTATATTTCTCCACTTTTAGTTTTCTATTAATTTCTTTCTTCCTCCTCCTTCTCTTTCTATAAATTGCCTTTGACATTATATCTATTAGTGTTTTTTTTTTTAAATAACTTACCAGCGTTCCCTTCATCATAAATGCAGTAATCACATTCGGTTAAAATGTCTTATTAATGCGTTTTGTTTCTCCTTTTGTCTTTGATGAGAAGACTGCATCGTTTTACATCATTTTATTCCTTCTGTATTAATACCAATGTTTTCTTCGAAACATGTCGGAAATATAAAGAATTGAATAACACCTGCGTTTAACTCCATTTATTTATTTATATATGCATATATATATATATATATATATATATATTATTTATATTATTATTTAATCGAACGCCACGCATCCATTTCCAGCTAAGTTTATCTTAACCTTTTTGATGTGACTCTACTCTATATTATTTTCTCTCCCATTCCTCTCTAATTCTCTTTTTCTCCCCTTCACCGTTTTCTATCTGTCTCTCTCCCCTTCTTTCTTCTGTTCTCTCTCTCGTTGCTCACACGTGACCATCGTTCGTCTTTCTTTTCTTCACGTGACCATCTTTCTTTTCCTACGTGATGTTCTAAGCACTGGGTGTCTTTTATCCCTCTCTTCTATCTTTTCTCTTTTCAAAGAAAATATTTCTTCCAGCGTTCACTCTTTTTCCCCCTCGTTCTGGCCTAACGACCCTCTATGTTTGTTTTCGTTCGGTTTCTTTGTAGGTTTCCATGTATGTCACCACTGTCCAGTTTTTATTCCCGACTTTGACCCTCCATAAAATCCCCAAAATATTTTGGAAGTTATGGGAGCAACTGTCTTCGAAAACTCATATTGCCGTTAAATGCTCGAAATGAGGAGTAGATAGACAGCCAACAACTGATGAAGGGTCGGTCTTTGTGTTACTTGTCCTGTTTTCAATTTTTTCCATCATTGTCTGCGTATTAAACTCGCTTTTTTTCCTACTTCATGTTGTTTACAATTAGTGACATCCTGTACCCATATATGCATATATATATATATATATATATATATATATATATATATATATATATATATATATATATATATATATATTAAAAAGTAACAACAAAAGAATGAGACCTCTATATTAGAGAAATAGAGGATTATATATATATATATATATATATATATATATATATATATATATATATATATATATATATGAGCATGTTAGTCGCTCCTCTTTTGTGTATATGCCTTGTTGTGTCAGTTTCAGTAAAAAGATACGTATAAGAATATATTTATTAATTGCTGGGAGAAACATCGTATTTCGTTTTGCAAGCATAAAATGCTATCATATATATTAAAGGCTTATAAGTCAAAACTGTTCTTTCTGTGCTAGCAGTGCGATTCAACCACTTTTTAAAGTTACCTCTACAGATTTTCTATGGAAATTAGAGTTTAGAGCCAGCGTTGAAATTTACGGCGTTAAGTATGCGAATACGTCTATGTCAACAATGCGATCGAAGATAGAAAAATAGGTAATAGGTGTATATACATATCTTTGTATTGAAACTTTAATATAGGAGGGCATATACCCTATAATATTGCATTTGTTCATTCAATAAAATCTTGCTGCTTTCACGCTATCATTAAATGAAAGATTGCACAGCAATATCTAACTCTGTTTTCAGTGTGCATAGATGTGTGTGGATATGTGTCCGTGTACGTCTGTGTGTGCCTCTGTGTATGTGTGCGAGAGAGAGAGAGAGAGAGAGAGAGAGAGAGAGAGAGAGAGACGGAGAGAAAGGGATTATTTATTGATAAGCGAAAGTCAAAATATTGGCATGAATGCGCCTTATTTCCATTCTTACACATTAACACACAGAGACATAGTTGTCTACTAAGTGAATATTGAGTCACGTATGAACTTATGTGTTTCAAGGCTTGCATGTGCGTGCGTGTATATATTGTATGTGTCTGCATATAATTTATATATATATATATATATATATATATATATATATATATATATATATATATATATATATATATATGCATACATGTATGTATGTGTATGTATATATGTGTATATGTATGTATATATTTATATATACATATATATATATATATATATATATATATATATATATATATATATATATATATATATATATATATATACCGATGTCAGCACACCTGTATATTTGTGTGTGCGTGTGTGTGTATGTGCGTGCACAATTGTATGAAAAGTTAGTTCCAACCGTTTTTGGGAAAAAAGTCATTTACTAAGAAACGCCAGAAACTATTCCCTGGAGACCAATACGAGAATCTCATTGTTTGAAGGACAATTCACTACAACCAAACCTCAATTATTTATTCACATAACAGACCAGGAATAATACTTCCGTAAAATCTTCACACATACGTACACAAACACGCACACATATACATACACACACACACACACACACACACACACACACACACACACACACACATACATACACACACATCGCGCGCATTACTATCACATCCAGAACTTTTCATTCCATTGCCTATTTAATTTTGCAACGGGTGTGTGTATGTGTGTTTATAATGTCTATATCTGTGTGTGTGTTTACATACATGTATGTATATGTATATGTATGTATGCTTATAAATATACACATAAACATATGTATGTATATATAATATATGTGTATATATATATTATATATATACACGGACAGACAAACATGAAGGGTACGGCGTTACCTGTTCGTGACAAGCTGTCAAGACATGGAAGTGCCGTCTCGCCGACATGCCCGAGATGTGGGCAAGATAGGGAAACCGTTTGCACGCATTAGTGGAGTGTCCGGAGTTATCGGGACTGATAGCTTTTGTCGAACAACTGTTGTCAGTGATGGGAAGAGTACAGTTATCAGCTGAGTCTATCATCGAGATTGTGCCACCTCCTTTCCTTAACAGGGAAAGGAAGGCTTGTTTTCTCTGCGTAGTAGCCATACTGAAACAAACAGAATGGAAGACGCGTATGAAAGGTATAGTGACAGGTACCTTTGTCTTTGGCCAGGGGTTGGTTAAGATCAGGCTGGCGAAGAAGTGTCTGTCACGAGATATGTTTGTGAAAAGATGGAAGCCTGTGGTGAGCAAGCTGGGTGCGATTGGCACCAGGTAAGTGAGGTCGGTTTAAAAAGTAAAGGTTCTACCCAGATGGCCGGGTGCCTTTCTTTCAGCGCTCCTCATTGCGGAACGCAATGACTTATTCAAAATTTAAAATTTTTACTGCATATTTCATCGATTCATTTTTCCATCCGATTGATTTGACATTTTTCAAACGTAAAAGCTTCTTCACCCTTCATGTTTATCTGTCCTTGTTTGTCCCCTCTCTGTAATGCTTGTATGGCAAATCTATATGAAATAAAGAAGTTTACTTCCTAAACACATAATTTCGAGTTCCGTCCCACTACAATGCACTTTGGGCAAATGTCTTCTACTACGGCTCCAGGCTGATTAAAGTCTTAAGAGTGAAAGTGACTTAAGTGCAGCGCGCTAGTGGAGCACATGTAGTTATTATTGTTAAGCAGGTATTTAATTACTAAAGTTTTGTGAGATACATTTCAATTAATGAAGTGTAGAACCCGCTACACTCTCCCCAACCTCTCTCTCTCTCTCTTTCCGTCTATTTATCTATTTATTCATCTCTCTATTTCTATATCTGTCCGTTGGGCCTCTCTCCAAAGAGAAAAGTCATGTTATGGTCACCTTATGATCACGTTATATCTTTGTACGTATACCGTCCTAGTTTAAACCTGCTCAAGAAGAGCCTGCTACACAAAACTGGACCGATATACAAAGATGACCAATGATAATAATTCTTTCTAAAATAGATTCAAAGCCTGAAATTGCATCAAGGATGGAAGGCGAACATTTCTACCAGGTCACCGCCTTTGACCTACGATAATAATAGTTGTAAAATTTAGCACAAGGCCAGTAATTTCGAGGGAGGGGCTAATCGGTAACATCGACGCCAGCGTTCAACTTGTATTTAGTATATTGACCCCGAAAATGATAGAAGGCAAAGTCGACCTCGTCTGAATTTGAACTCAGAACGTTAAGACAGGCGAAATGCCACTAAGCATTTTAGTCCAGCGTGCTAACGATTCTACCAGCTCTCCGCCTTTGACGACCTACCAAAATGATCCTTTCTACTATAGGCACAAGGCCTGAAAT
>NC_142943.1:15169823-15182323 GCF_046866305.1 Octopus bimaculoides
ATAATAACAACAACAGCAACAACAATAACAATAATAATAATAATAATAATAATAATAATAATAATAATAATAATAATAATGACAATAAATAAATACATAAATAAAAAACTATAAAATTGCAGGAGAAAATGACCTCTTTGTATGTCAATAGTCATAAAGACACATATGGACATATACGCACACACACACATTACATCGTGCGCTCCTACACACACTCACACACGCACTCACACACACACACACACACAGATTCAAAGAAATTAATCTAAAAAGATGTGACGTAGCTAAAATACACGAAAATTCTAAAAATAAAACATCTCCCAAATGTCACATAAGTAGAAAATGGTAGACACAAAACTAAAAGGTCAGGAAGTCATATGAAGATTTCTTCTTCGTAAAACTTTATTTTCGTTCCGCGTCGTATTGTGCAACAATCGCCCGCCCCGCCCACCCCTCCTCACTTCCGTTGAACGAATTCCAGTGATGACGGAAGGAGAAGCGATACCGGGTTGTGTAGGCTCGACTGATATGGAGATGCAACTAGTTTGTTCAAAAAAGCAGAACATGTTGTGGGAGAGGAAATAGCGCTTCTGGGAGTTGTTGGCTGCAGGGTGTTGGAGAGCGAATATTTTCTTTTCAGTCTTGGACTCCAGCATGATATACGAATCCTCGATACCACCAACTTTACTATTACGATTTCATGCAGCGGGTGTCCACACGTATCTTCCTCCAATCATTCTTTCAAGTCTTTACACTATTCAGTGTTCATTCATGATAAATCTCTTTTTCTCTTCCTCTTTGCCAACGCACGAAACTCTCAGACCTTGAGTCGCTCTGTTACTTCTGCTAAATATTAGTAAATATATATATATTGCTCTTTATTTCTCTCTCTCTCTCTCTCTCTCTCTCTCTCTCTCTCTCTCTCTCTCTATCTATCTATCTATCTATCTATCTCTCTCTGTATTTTTCTCTGTAGTAAGGTAGCGAATTGACTGAGTGTCGAGTAGAAAACACTGTTCAAATCCTGCCCTTGTTAATTTTACCTTTCATTCTTTCAGGGTCGATAAATAAAGTCCCAGTACAATACTGTGGTCGATTCTTTCTTCTTGTTCTTCGGAATGTACCTCCAATTCAAAAGCCCAACCATATCACATTGTGTTATGCTCTGATAACTGCGCTAAGATGCCTCTGGAATACTCAGCCAGTTACACGTTAACTTAACAGCTGACTGGACAATTGAATGATCATCGTTCAGAACAATGGGAATCTGTCATGCCTCTATTGTTGTTCCAATAACTGACGGTTACGGTTAAACTAGGCTTCGCGGATGAATTTTATACAGATTGAAACATATCTGCTCAATGTCAAACTCGCTCTCTATGTATACCATGTTAATTTTAATGAATTAGCATTTCAAGGTTGTCCCCCCTATCTCTTTATAAATAAAATTAGTCATTTAAATACTGATTGTTTTCACAGCATAAAAAAATCGTAGTTTTAGTTGACATTCGTTAGCCTACTACAGAAAGAAGCTAGCATCCATTTTACTATCAGTTTAATACCCAATTTTTTAATGTGGTTTAGGATTTTGCATATACAACAGCGAAATGAAGACTCCTTGAATATAGGTCTTGGCCAAGGGACAACAACGCATCAAGGTGAAAGTATGTGCTGAAACACAAGCTACAACATCGCTGTCGCACGGGTGACAAATATAAAGGCAGCGAGTAAGGATATTCGAGCAGAAGGCTAAAAACAAAGATTAACTTCACTGAATAACATAGATATAACCACTCAGAAGCTACGTAAGTCTACTTTGGAATAATACAGCATAACATGTCGAGCAACTTCTTTATATCGGCCATATTGTTTTAAGTCTTAAAATTTCGAAGTTTTCTCTTCTACTTTGCTGATGGGAATTAATCTCATAATTCTTTCTCTTCACCATGACGACGACGATGATGATGATGATGATGATGATGATGATGATGATGATGATGATGATGATGATGATAAGGAGGAGAAGGAAGAGGAAGAGAAAGACGAGGAGGACGTCGACGACGTGGAGAATGATGGTGACGACGAAGATGACGATAACGATGATGATGACGACGAATATGGTGATGAGGATAACGAGACGGTGACAGTGATGATCACGGTGGTAATGAGGACAGGAGGAGAAGGAAGAGGAGGAGGAGGACGACGACGACGACGACGACGACGACGACGACGAAGATGGCGATGACGATCATAACATGATATTGGTGATGACGACGACGATGATGACGACGGTGATGTTCATATAGTTACGTCTGCCAAGGAACGAGGTTATGTTTTCATCGGCGTTGGTTTGTCCGTCTGTGTGCAAAATACCTCCAAAAGTTGCGAACGGTATTTGATGAAACTTGCAGGAAAAGTTGGTAATGACACAAGGAACAAATGATGAAATTTTCGGTAGTGAACCGGGAATTTTTATGGATTCTTGAAGGATTTTTCATTTGTTGTATTTACTTTACATGAAGTATTACAATGTTATGTTCTTTGATTATCTCCCTTGAAAACACGTTCATCGTTTCCGCGTAACCTATGGTGGCGTTGCTGTTTCCAAAGTTTATTTTCGTTTCTCTATTAGTAACTTTACTCGCGTATCTATGGACTCTTGAGGGATGGTTGATACTATACTGACCACAGAGGAATGTAAAGTAAGTAGGTAGGTTTAGTTTCGTAAGTAGACAGACACCCCTTTTATCTTTGCCAAGGAATCATCAGACCATCGTCCTTGGTGATTTCAACGTGGATCTCCTCGATTCCCCTAACCTTGAGATCTTGACAACTATGAACCAGTTTGGGTTCGACCAACTAGTCCAAAAACCCACTACCGACTATGGAAGCCCTGCTAGAACATGTTTACGTGAACCAGGATCGGCGTCCACAAGTCACCGTAGCCGACTGTTACTTTTCCGACCATGATGTTGTGTGTGTATCATTCAAGTTTTAGGTAATTGTTGTTTCTTTTTAATTGTATGGTAAAAGTAGCTTGCTGTTGTCATTGATGTATTATAACTGCTTCAGATGATTCCTGTTTTTAAAGGGTTTTTTTTTTAATCATATGGCTGTGTTATTTTTTTTAATCCCGCCAAGGAGGTTGTTTTTGCTGGCGCTGGTTTGGGAAATTGGGCGATTTTCAGCATGCGTGTATATGGGTGGAAACGAGCTGCTTCGCGGAGGTCTGCGCTCTCCGAGTGATTTTCTAGTTTGTTTGTTTTTTTTTGCCACAGTTGTAGTTTTGACTCTTCTTTTTTTTACATCACTACTGCTGTTGTAGGTTTTTGTAACTTTTTGTTACTATTCTTGTTATGTTATTATTACTATTAATATTATTAAGGCGGCGAGCTGGCAGAAACGTTAGGACGCGGGGCGAAATGCTTAGCGGTATTTCGTCTGTCTTTACGTTGTGAGTTCAAATTCCGCCGGGGTCGACTTTGCCTTTCGTCCTTTCGGGGTCGATAAATTAATACCAGTTACGCACTGGAGTCAATGTAATCGACTGATCCTCTCCCCAAAAATGTCAGGCCTTGTTCCTATAGTAGAAAGGATTATTACTATTATTGTTGTTATAATTATTGTCATTGTTGTAGTTGTATTTTTCAGGTGGCTACTGCTGTTGTTCTTAACTTTTCTTAAAATTCTTATAATTTGATTCATTACATTAAATATGTTAGTATCAACTTAACAGTTTGATTTTCATGCAGAACCTGTCCCCAGGTATGTTCCTTACTTCCTACTTTAGAATGGTTAAATATTGGCACATCTCGCATAAGAGCAACAAAAAATAAAAACAATGTCTGAACGAAACTGAGAAACGAATGTAGGAAACCATAATGTCACTTAATTCCGTGATATGTTACTTTATGCACAAACAAAATAGCAAATGGCAATCCACGATGTTATCATTACGTTTTTATAACATAGAGAAGCAATCGCAGCTAACGAGACCATATCAGTGAAGTTGCAGAAAATGTTTGAACATATGAAAAAAACAGTTCTGTGAAAATACGAAAAATATTCGGAAAATTGGATGCATCAAGAACGCAGGCAAACATTCACACATAAGAACATAGATGCATATATACAGACAAGCATATTTATATATGTTGTGTGTGTGTGTGTGTGTGTGTAGAAAGAGAGAGAGTGTGTGTAGAAAGAGAGAGAGAGTGTGTGTAGAAAGAGACAGACAGACAGACAGACTGACAGACAGATAGATAGATAGATAGATAGATAGATAGACACAGAAAGACACACACACAAATGTAATATATTTCTCATCATCGAAAATTATAAACATCATTACTTGTTGACGAGAGATGCAGAAATATTTGGATTTCAAGCATAGATTACATGTTTGTACTCTATCCTTGAAATGGAGAAGAAGGACAAACCGCAGAGAGAATTAACTGTAAAACACAGACAACAAAAGAGTTGAAAGTTTTCGATTTCGCCGATTTACTGCGGATGATGGCTGCCCGAAAGAAAATTTAGTGTATAAGGATACATTTCCACCGATACGTAGTGGTCAACGAACATTTCAGATGTGATTCACAGTCATGGATTTAGTATTAAATACTCTGTTTTCGCATGGTCCGCTGCAGCCAAAATGGATTTCAGACCCATTTTAGCAACCTTGGTTTGTCATTACTAGGAATCGTTTGTTCG
The DNA here is from genome assembly GCF_046866305.1 of Octopus bimaculoides. Lineage (NCBI taxonomy): Eukaryota > Metazoa > Mollusca > Cephalopoda > Octopoda > Octopodidae > Octopus > Octopus bimaculoides. The sequence continues at coordinate 15,174,537 of NC_142943.1, forward strand.
AAATATCTATGGATTTCTTTTTTCAGCTTTGACGGTTTTTTTTTTCTTTTTGACAGTTTTTCTCAGCTTTGACGGTTTTTTTGCAAGCAAAATTTAAAAACTACAATGCAATATTTATCAGCCTCACAATAAAAATCTCTATATACATACATGCATGTGTAAGACTTTCTCTGTGCATGTGTGTGTGTGTGTATTTTCGTATCTAGCGGTGGTCTTCCCATGAGCAGGTACTTCATATGAACCTTTTCCAGTACTCTCTATACGACCTAGTAGGGACCGTACTCTTCACTGCCTCCCCTGAAGATTACAAGATCTTCAGCTACCATGTCTGGACTTTGGATGAATATTGGAGTGCTTTCTCATTGTCTTCTCCAGGCAGGTGGAATTTGAACTCAGAAGGTAGAGAGTCGGAAGATATACCATAAAGTATTTCTGTCGACACGCCAACGATTCTACCATTCTCCAACTTGCAGAGCAATGTAAAATAAAGTGTTTTGCTCAAGAACACAACGTGTCGCCCACTCAGGGGATAATTGAACCAACGATGTAGCGATCGTGAGTATGACACCGTAATCACTAGGCCAGGCTCTGTCACATATATATATATATATATATATATATATATATATATATATATATATATATATATATATATATATATATATATATATATATATATATATATATATATATATATATATATATATATATATATATATATATATATATATATATATATATATATATATAATTCATTCTCAACGCAAAATATTGCTGACAGAACAGCAAAATGTACCCATATATTGCGGAGAAATTTGCCAGCGGCCAGCCACAATACTCGAACTCACATACCTGTGATTACCGATCATTGTGCTTTACCATTGACCTAAATTGCCCGCAATTTTTGAACATATAAATCTAGTTTTATAAGACGCTGTACGTTAAATTCAAATTACGAAAAAGGTAAACAAACGAAGTTTGCTTGTAGAAGCGCTGAGATGTAATTTGAATTTAATTTGAATCTAATTTTAAATGTGATTTAATTTGGGATGTCTCATGGTCTCATGGCTGGCCACTGAAAATTTTTCCCGCAAAATATGGATATTTTATGCTGTTCTGTCAGCATTATTCTGCACTTGAGAATAAATTATTTTCTTATCTGTATCTTTCAATACACCTCAGCGCTTCTACAAGCAAACTTTGTTCGTTTACATTTATCGTAATTTGAATTTAATATATATATATATATATATATATATATGTGTGTGTGTGTGTGTGTGTGTGTGTGTGTGTGTGTGTGTGTGTGTGTGTGTGTGTGTGTGTGTGTGTGTGTGTGTGTGTGTATGCACGCACACACTCACTCACTTTGTCATCCAAAACAGTCACAATAACTTTTTGCACCGAACGTCTTAACTCTTTGAGAAAGGGACTGATGACATTTCATTAAATGCATCTTCATTCTCAGATACGAAAGATATGCTGAAATTTCATCCCTTGTCACCAGGTCAAACTAAAATATTTTCCCTGGCTTCAAATGCTTCCAGAAAATCGTGCCAGCGGCGGCAGTTGATGGCCTCCCAGTGTGTAGTTTGTCTTATTGGTTTGCTCCTCCTCAGACTTCTTCATGCCTCTATGCAAATTGCTATTGCCAATGGTGTCATCTCAATAAACAGATTGAAGGCTTTTAAGATGTCGCCAACTTGCACCACTTCGTCAAGATCTCAATAACAGCGTTTCCTTGTCGACATACAAACTGTAAACTCTATTCAAAGACATTTTGGCTGTTCAGATATCTCCTATATATTTTCACCAGGCTTTTTATACATGCTACAAAATTTTTTTATACTAAATTCTTAACCGAATTTAAAATTTGTCGCATTACCTGTTATTATCCCTAAATCAGTGTATACGTAAAATTATGAATGAGGGTTACGCATCTCTGAAGAACTGACCATGTAATTGAATGATATAGTTTACATTATATAACTGATGATCATTCTTTGCCAATAAAAGGCAAGGTATGTGATTAAACATTTTATAAGGAAACTCGCCTGTTTTCCTTTATTCATATACGTGTGTGTGGAGGCGCAATGGCCCAGTGGTTAGGGCAGCGGACTCGCAGCCATAGGGTCGCGGTTTCGATTCTCAGACCGGGTGTTGTGAGTGTTTATTGAGCAAAAACACCTAAAGCTCCACAAGGCTCCGGCAGGGGATGGTGGCGAACCCTGCTGTACTCTTCACCACAACTTTCTCTCACTCTTACTTCCTGTTTCTGTTGTGCCTGTGATTCAAAGAGTCAGCCTTGTCACACTCTGTGTCACGCTGAATATCTCCGAGAACTACGTTAAGGGTACACGTGTCTGTGGAGTACTCAGCCACTTGCATGTTAATTTCACGAGCAGGTTGTTCCGTTGATCGGATCAACTGGAACCCTCGACGTCGTAAGCGACGGAGTGCCAACAACAACAACAAATATACGTGTGTGTGTGTGTGTGTGTGTGTGTGTGTGTGTGTGTAATGTAACACATGTGTGCACACAAACACTTATGCGCAGATAGAGACAGAAAGAGAGAAACAGATATTCACTGAAATCATTTCACTCATAAATCGTGACATAATTTACGTTTCTGTTGACTCTATTTTAAACACTTTGATGGAATAAACCGGTTCAATTACCAAAGGCAAACTCACAGGCAATATGACCCACAGACACACTTTTCATTTTATAATTAGATGATTAAGCAGATTTTATTTTCACTGGTTTGTTTTTTTCTTTTTGTGTATTACTAAGTTCAACTCAGTACAAAAATTGAATTTCAAAAGCAGCGGATAATTGTTTCTACCAAGCATCAAACTCGAAACTATCTACTGGATTATACACAGAAATCAATAAATAAAATTTATACAGTGAACTGTAAATCATTTCATACATATTTCATAATTATTATTTTTCTGTTAATTGATTACTTTTTCTTAATATAATTATTACTTTTCTTTTCAATATTAAGATTGATCTTTTAAGACGTCGAGCTGGCAGAGTCGTTTGCACGCCGGGAAAAATGCTTTGCGGCATTTCGTTCGTTTTTACGTTCTGAGTTCAAATTCCGCTGAGGTCGAGTGTGCCTTTCATACTTCTAGGGTCGATAAAATAAGTACCAGTTGAACACTAGGGTTGATGTAATAGACTTATTCCCTCCCTTGAACTTGCTGGCCTTGAGCCAAAATTTGGAATCAATATTAATTAGTATTTATAATTTCCTAAAGCGGCGTGCTGGCAGAAACGTTAGCACGCTGGGCGAAATGCTTAGCGGTATTTTGTCTGCCGTTACGTTCTGAGTTCAAATTCCGCCGAGGTCGACTTTGCCTTTCATCCTTTCGGGGTCGATAAATTAAGTACCAGTTATGTACTGGAGTCGATGTAATCGACTTAATCCCCTTTCCTGTCCTTGTTTGTCCCCTCTACGTTTAGTCCCTTGTGGGCGATAAAGAAATAAGAAACGTTAGCACGCCAGGCGAAATGCTTAGCAGTATTTTGTCTGTCTATATGTTCTGAGTTCAAATTTCGCCGAAGTCAACTTTACCTTTCATCTTTTTGGGGTCGATAAAGTACTTGTTGCGTACTGGGATCGATCTAATCGATTGGCCCCCTCCCCCAAAATTTCGGGCCTTGTACCTAAAGTAGAAAAGTATTTATAATATATGTGTGTGTGTGTGTGTGTGTGTGTGTGTGTAAGACAGCGAGCTGGCAGAATCGTTAGCACGCTGGACGAAATGCTTAGCGGTATTTCGCCGCTCGCTACGTTCTGAGTTCAAATTCCGCCCAGGTCGACTTTGCTTTTCATCCTTTCGAGATTGATGAAATAAGTACCAGTTGAGTACTGGGGTCGATGTAATCGACTAGTCACCTCCCCAAAAATTTCAGGCCTTGTGCCAAAAGTAGAAAGAATACTATATATATATATGTGTGTGTATGTGTGTGCATATATATATATATATATATATATATATATATATATATATAAATTGTACGTGTGTAAATTTATAAACGAAACGTAATATTTACATGATAGATAGATAGGTAGGTAGGTAGATAGATAGATAGATAGATAGATAGGTAGGTAGGTAGGTAGGTAGGTAGATAGATAGACAAAAGAGTGATCTTTATCAGCAGCAGACTATAATTCCACCTACGAGCAGAAGCCAGGGCAACACACTATATCATATAATTCAATGTAGAACAAGCATTTAGCCTGGAATACATTGTTTCAGCATAACATAGATTACAGATTACACAAGTCATCTAATTCGTTATTCTGTCTATAGAGGACCCCCACCAACCACATACTCGTATGTAGTGGTGTATTGACATGTCAATATTTGGTAAGTTAGTTGAACAAAGCGGGACAGGGTATCTTTTATTTTTATTTTTTATTTTTTTTATTTATCATTTCCAAAGGCGGCGAGCTGGCGAAATCGTTAGCATGCCGGGCGAAATGCCTTGCAGTATTTCGCCTGTCGCTACGTTCCGAGTTCAAAATTCTGCCGTGGTTGAGTTTGTCTTACATCCTTTTCGAGGTCGAAAAATTAAGTACCAGTGAAACACTGGGGTTGGTGTAATCCACTTACACTCTCCCAAACATTTCAAACCGTGGGCCTTTAGTAGAAAGGATTAGTTATCATTAAGTTGTTTCAGTCATTAAACCGCGGCCATACTGGGGCACCACCTTGAAAAATTCTAGTCGAAAGAATCGACCCCAGGACTTGCTTTTGTGTAAAGCCTGGTACTTATTCCATCGGTTTGTTTGCCGAACCACTTTGTTGTGAGGGCATAAATACACAGATCAACGGTTGTCAGTGGGGGGGACAAACGCATACACGCACATATATTTTTTTTTATTCTTCTATTCTGCTACTTGTTTCAGCCATTAGACTTTAATACACACACACACACACACACACACACACACACACACACACACACACACACACACACACATATAATAAGAGTAAAAAATTTACTATCGACAACATATTTTCATATATATTAGTGTACAAACAATTAAATATTTATACACGAAAGAGGTGTCCTGTCAAAAGTCTCCTCTTTCGTGTATAAATACTTAAGTGTTTGTACACTAATATATATATATATATATATATATATATATATATATATAGAGAGAGAGAGAGAGAGAGAGAGAGAGAGAGAGAGATGGCGGGCTTCTCTACGTTTCCGTCTCCCAAATCCACCTCACAAAGGCTTTGGGCTGCCCGAGACTATATTGTTACAGAAAAAATGTCCGACAGTGAAACCGAACATGGGAACATGGTTGGGAAGCAAACTTCTTACCACACAGCCATGCTTGTGGCGATAATTTTTCTTTTTTTTTTTCTTTTAAGAAACTGTTCAAAGATACTGTACAACGAAAATGGATCGATAAATTCCAAATATGAAAAAAAATATTGTATGAAAGAATCTACCATGAAGATAAGCAGAAGAAATTGTTAAGTGAGAGATCACTATTCCGAAATCCTTCAGATCCAATGAAGACGTAATCGCCGTCTATAGAAGACTTGTAAATGTGTGTACGTAGTTTACATATCTATAGTGGCTGAATGCCGACAACAAAGAGGTGACAATAATCATATATGACACTGTACAGAGTATTAATTAATTGATAATGGCGTAAATGATGTCATATTGAATATCAATTTCGATCGGTTAAAACTAATAATTGAAGCAATATCACGTGCAAAAACGAAGAAATGATCTCACTTAGAGCTATTCCTGGCAACTTTATCCCATCAATCACTTAGTAGGCACGTGATTGGCTATTTATTTGGGAATTTAGCTTTGGAGAATTCCTGTGCTTCAAGTCTTGTTGCGTATGTACGTATACCTGTGAGTGTGAAAAAGATATAGAGATAGATAGGCAGAGTGGAACACAAGGAAATACAGGCTGTGTGTGAGGGTGTGTGTGTGTGTGTGTGTGTGTGTGTGTGTGTGTGTGTGTGTGTACGTGTGTTTTTATGTGCGTACCGCTTAGAAAGGTTGTGAGGTTTAAAAGATTTGTTTCGAAGCAATGCGTTTTTACGTGATACCTTGTCAAAAGTTTCAACCAGGCATGGCTGATTATGTTATCAATAATGAGTGAACATATCGTATTCATTAAACATGGCATGGCTGAGTAGGAAGAAGCTTGCTTCCCAATCACATGGCTCTGGGTTCAGTCCCACAGTGTTGCAACTTGGGCAAGTGTCTTCCATTATAACCGTGGGCTTTCGAAAGTCTTGTGAGTGGATTTGGTAGACGGAAACTGAAAATAACGCATCGCGTATGTATGTATGTATGTATGTATATATATATATATATATATATATATATATATATATATATATATATATATATATATATATATATATATATATATGTATGTATGTATGTATGTATATATATATATATTGTATGTGTATATGTGTTTATGTGTGTCCATATATATATATATTGCAGTTATGTTGAAACAGGTGATACGGGAAATTGATGACAAACATTTGTGGAGTAAATGATGGTCTAATTCGACTAAGCAACATTTATACGTCCGTTTGGAGGATTCCAGGCCCTAACCTATCATGGAAAATTGGAATTGGAGGAGGGTATGTAATTTATGAACCCAGCGAAAAGCTGTCGGTGGATATACTCGCATTCGAGGCAGTCAGCGCTGCGTCTAATGCGACTCATCGTATGGTTGACAGTCAAATGAATTGTGGTGTAATGGAGATATTGTACGAAAATGGGAATATTCTGGAAATTGGCTGCAATGGGAGACGGCAACGAGGAAGTGAACTGTTGAAATGATGCAGAAGGTGAAGGGTTCACATTGGATTGCTGGTGTAGCTGTATATATACCTTGGGTCTTGCCACCTCATCGTCTTTTTTTCAAGAGTTTCATATATATATATTCCCACTACCCATTGCAATGGGTACTGGGAATATCTCCCGGGTATTACAGGGTACCTCAGCTAGTATGTGTATATATATATATATATATATATATATATATATATATATATATATATATACATGCATAAAGAAAAAATAAAAAGGAAAAATATTGATGAACAGCTATTGACTTACATCAATTATTATTTATTAATTCAATATGGGATGCAGACTATTTGTATTGTATTGAATTAATAAATAATAATTGATGTAAGTCAATTGTTGTTCATCAATATTTATCCATTTTCTGTTTTCTTTAAATATATATACACAGGCATGCCTCACCATACGTTGTTAATTAGTTCCAGGAGAACGACTTAAGTCGAATTAACGTGTCTTTACTTGTCTCAAGGCCAATAATAGCCATTCCCAGTTCTGTACTTTATTTATGAATGCATTTTCAATAATACACGGTTAATAAAAACCTATTTTAAGCTTACAAACAAATAATTTTTATTTTATAATACAGTACAGTAAAAAAAAACGTAATCTAAATTTACGAATACAATTTGGCGGTGTTTACCATACATCGCGGACGCTTTATTTATGAATGTGGTTTGCAATAAGACAGTGAAATAAAAGCCTTTTTTTTTTAAGCTTAAAAAATAAATTCAATAATTACTATTATTTGGCAATAGTATAAAAAAAACTAAATTATTTAAAATTTACCAATACGTACATACAATTTGGTGGTTAACATCACGGATTTAGATGGCTGTGAATCGTCAACATCAACAACTAAATCTGGCTGTTCTTGTCGTTCGATGTTCTTAAAAAACCGGTTGAG
>NC_142943.1:15189823-15214823 GCF_046866305.1 Octopus bimaculoides
TGGTCAGTCTATTTCTTAGAGTAAGCTTTGTTTGACCTATGTAATCTTCACTACATCCTTAACATTTGATAGCGTATATTAAATTCCTTGAAGAACATGTAAAGTGATTTTTTACGGTAAAAGTCTGTTCTGATTTGAATTTGTAAGTTGTGTTTTCAATAAGGTTGATGTAGGTCCCGCAATTGAGGCGGCCACAATTTTTGACTGTTGGTGAAGGAATTGTGGAAGGTAATTCAGCACTTGTGATGAATTTTTGGAGGGACTTGTCTTTTGCTTTTGATTATTTTGTGTATTTTGAATGGTTGTTTCATTCTTGGATCTTGTTTTAGTAGTGAGATGTTCTGGTGGATAATGTTATAAACTTTTGTGTTTCTTGGGCTGTGTGTTGTAATAAAGGGTAGAGTGTTGAATGTATCTGGAGCGTTTTTCGTTTGTCGTAGTTCTTCGATATTTATTGCTTTGACACGTTTTCTTCCATTGTCCATTAACATTAATAGATATTGTGTTTTAAGTAGTACTTGTTTTAATTCCTGGAGTCTTTTATTGCGAGTTCCAGGGTTTTAGACAACTATACAGATTTTTCTTGCTAGATTAAAAGGGATTCGTGTGTTTGGGATAGCATGAAGAGAACATTAAGTATTGTTTTAAATCTGTTTGTCTCTAATGAATATCTGTTTCAATGTTTTTATTTGTTTTGATGATTAGTATTTAGGAATGGTATTTGAGTTTTACTGTATTCCATGTTTATGCTGTTGATAAGATTTTGAAATCTATAATATGTTCAAATGTATGCGTCCATAGGATTAGGCAGTCATCTAAATAACCTATCCAGTTTTCTAGTAGATATTTGTTTAAGTTCAAGCCATTTAAATTCTTCATACATTTGGACCTCTATGCATACCATGACTATATTGGCGTAAGTCGGAGCAACTTTTGTCGCTATCGCAGTCCCAGATAATTGTAAATATTGTCATCGAAGTCAAAAAAGTTGTTTTCGGGGATAAACTTTAATCCTTCAATGATGAAACTCTTTTCAATTCTGTCTGGAATTTTATGAGGTTATTTCTCAGGCCAGAAATTTATTGCCTCTAGTCCATATTGGTGCGGGATTGTGGTATAGAGGTTTACCACATCAAAAGATGCAATAGTGATATCATTGTTGTATTGAGAGGTGGTTTAACAGTGATATCATTGTTGATTTGGGAGGTGGTTTAACAGGTCTGGTTTAAAAGGTTGCTGAGTTTGTGTGCTTCACAGTTCGGGCCTGCTACGATTGGTCTAAATTTGAGGTCGGTGGGATATTGTATGTTTATGCAACTTGAAGTTGGTTCTTTACATGCATTCTTAATAGTTTCTTAAGTTTTGGAAGACCGTATATATATATATATATATATATATATATATATATATATATATATATATATATATATATATATACATAGGGAGACCAAAATCTTCTAAAATCCTTAGAGTCTTTATGAGTCTTAAGTCCGGCTCAGGGTTAAGCTTAGATCTCAGACGGAGTCAAGCAAAAGATAAGGTTTCGACAGACAAAAACAATGACTGTTTATCGATGACTGTGCCTCGGAGGGAGATAAGTGATACAGCGTTAACAAGTTAACTGATGCCTGTAATAAATCCTCCCTGACGATTAGCACAAATACGGACATGATGCGTCAGACAAGTCACGTATTTCGCAAACAAAGTCACCGACTTCCAGAGAAAACTTTTCGACAGTGAATAACGCCACAAAGACACACTGAAAGCCTCTGTCTTCAACATCAGCTATAAATTGTAGGAGGAGACAGTGTTGACTAGAGGAGAATGAGGCGCAACAGTCCCCAAGAGCTCCGAGACGTAAGGTAAGGTGACTGCAGCTACGCGATACGGGCAGGCCAGGAAGTAAAATGCCGTCAGATATCTTAATGTCGTCTGCATTCTCTGTTCACACTTCAGTACGCAGATTGGAATAACTATCCGTTTGTGCATTCATTAGATCCAACCACCCCAGGAGGACGAGATGTTCCTCATGGGATCGATGGATAAACAACCATGTGGCTGCTCAGTCTGTTAGTTCTGCTAGAAATAGCAGCCAAATCTCTTTCAAATTATATCCTGACTGTTTAGAAAATGGAGGGTCATACCGGATAATGTGACGCTAGATTCACTGTGCCCAGGGGCGACCTGAACAGCCCTGACTTTGATGATAAGTATTCCAGGGCAGGAATGATATGAAGTTAAACAGCAATATAGCCAAAGATGTACTTCGTTTATTAACACGATACAAAGTGATTTGTGGGAAATTTGCAGAGCGATCAATCGTGTAGGAACTCCCTCACTTTGAAGTGGGCGGAAGGTTTTATTGTTGAAGTTGTAGTTTTTGCTGTAGTCGTCGTCGTCGTCGTTGTTGTTGTTTAGTCGACGCTGAGTGAGCAGGCTTTTGATAATAGACAATCCGTACATGACCATAGAGTATTTTTTATCTCAAACACCGTAAATCCTAAGATTACATTTTCAATATACCTCTTCCATTTTAAGACAGAAATAACAAACATTGCACCAAACTAACATCATACAACAGTGTTGTTGTTGTTGTTGTTGTTGCAACAGCCTCTGCTGTTTAGTCCCATGTCAGCCCTGAACAAGCAGACCTATAACCAAAGATATTCCCACCATGATCATCCCACCGTTTTTGTTTTGTTTTGTTTTATTCTTTGTTTGTAAGGAAGCAGGACCAGATTAACCAATGTCCTTTTATACCACTAAAGTATATAATTCCATTGAAATTCGGTTGCTATTTCTAACAAATCGAGCAGCCTCGTAAAGGTTTTGTCGTTGATCCGTCGAACGAGAGTTAACATATTAGAGAGGCGGCAGTGGCGCAGGCGTTGGTGGCTCTATTATGTCTGCCAATATCACCTATTCTCTAATTTATCACACTAAAAAGGCCAAGCTGTCAGAATTGACAAATAAATATTTTACATCATTCAATATGAAACCTCAATTAGCCTTCCTGTCTTCTTCTCTTTCTTTTTCTTGTTGCCGTTGATGGTACTATTTTATTTTTCTATATTTGTTTTTCTATTTTTAATATTTTTTCTTCTTTCGTCAATTTTATATTGTCTTCCTGTTTCTTTTCCTTTGTTTGTTTGTTTTGCCGTTATTTGTCGTTGGTGATGTCATATCTTTCTTTCTCATCATTTTCTCGTCTGCATTTTTTTCTTCTAATTCATTTCTTCTACATTTTCTTTCCTTTGTCTCTCTCTCTCTCTCTCTCTCTCTCTCTCTCTCTCCCTCTCTCTCTCTCTCTCTCTCTCTCTCCTCACTCTTATTTGCCTTTTCTTTTTCCTCCCGTGCAACACTTCATATTCTTTCTAGTCTTAGACTTGTTGTTTCGACTTCCCTTTATTCCTTTTCCTCGGATTTGCATGATTAATGGCGTGAACTTACTGCTTCTATCTTTTTATAGAAGAAGAAGAAGAAGAAGAAGAAGAAGAAGAAGAAGAAGAAGAAGAAGAAGAAGAAGAAGAAGAAGAAGAAGAAGAAGAAGAAGAAGAAGAAGAAGAAGAAGAAGAAGAAGAAGAAGAAGAAGAAGAAGAATTATGGACGCGGGATCAGCCTTTCCGTTTGTAGAGGATGAATTGATTAAATTAAATGTAATATTTCATTTGTACCTGTTTTGACGAGTTTCTGAAGGATGAAATATAAAATCGATCATTCTCTAAATTTGAACTCAGAATTTAGCCGTGCGTGTCTGGCATCCTACCAATTCAGTCACCCACTATTTTAACAGTTATAGTAGTAGTAGTAGTAGTAGTAGTAGTAGTAGTAGTAGTAGTAGTAGTAGTAGTAGTATTAATAGTTTCTACAAAAGTACAAGGCCTGAAATTTTGGGGGAGGGGACCAGTCAATACATCGACCCCAGTGCTTCACTGGTACTTACTTTATCGACCCCCGAAAGAATAAAAGGTAAAGTCGCCCTCGGCGACATTTGAACTCAGAAGCTGAAGACGGACAAAATACCGCTAAGCACTTTCCCCGGCGTGCTAATAATTCTGCCAGCTCGACGCCTTAATTATGATGATGATGATGATGATGATGATGATGATGATGATGATGATGATGATGATGATGATGATGATGATGATGATGAACCCTGATGCAGTGCCAGGCAGTGGCTCTCATGGCTTCTAATCTTAACTGATTGAAAGTGTTTTCATGTACATTGTTTTGTCTTGATATAAAAGATGGGATATAGCAAATATTCTGCTCAATACCACAGAAGTGCTTGTCAGTTGTTTGACCTCAAACCAGTTGAGTATGTCCCTTAGCCAGTTGAGCATGACGATATGCGCATCTCAAGTAGTGGAGGAGCATCATAGCCATGTGTTGAGAGGAATTATTTGGGGTTTGGATAATTTACCTTTGGAAACGTGGGTGTTTCGTTTAGGGACTTTTTGAGCGGGATGAGCTACTCAACCTGAAGGAAATTCTAACTGGGCCCCACCTGCAAGGTAATGGGTATACTTGGCTTCGTATATTTTACCCCATTGTCACTTTGATGGTATGCACTGATCTCTTACTCAATAATAGTAATAATAATAATAATAATAATAATAATAATAATAATAATAATAATAATAATAATAATAATAATAATAATAATAATAATGATACCGCAGCGAAAAGCAAACAACATGGACGTATGACAGCGAGCTGCCGGGAAGATTGATCAAATCGGAAACTATCACAAAGCAGGAATTAAGAATCCGCAAAAACAATGAAAGAAAACTATGTTTTAATGTAAACCATCTCAGGAAACTGAGATACTTATCTTTTATGGAGTATATACATATATATATATATATATATATATATATATATATATATATATATATATATATATGTATATATATATAGCTTCCTTCAGATGCGCCACCACAACATGTGCGGGAAAATGTAAGCACATGGACTGCAATACCTCTATACGGAAACTGCAACCCTGTGAGTAAAATTTTAATTACATAAATTTCTATACCTATACAAGTCGTCAATATATATACACATTGGTGTTACTTCTCGGTCTCTCGCTTATACATCAATAATGATTATAAATCCGAAAGAGACATCAACACATGACCTTGGGCGGTGATCTGTCAAAAATAAACGCTGTAAAGACTGACCCGTAACAAAACCAACCAAAAAAGAAGGAACGAGGAACAGATAACCATGAATGCTATGAAATGGTTGGTTTATGATTTACACGCACTACTATGCAACACTCCTCCAAACTCATACAGGAATAAACTCAGTAAAATTAACGAAGCTCACAACATGTGCCATAGAAGCCTGATACCCAACAGAAGAACACAACCTGTACTCCACAAACAACACACAATACAAAACTAATACAGCAAAAGATTTAAATCAAACCCCTTAACAAAACATACTGATGCAATACAATATTCCTCGGGGGGAAAAAAAGAAGCATACACGTCATCAGCACAAAAACTGCACCAAGTAATGCAATAGAAAGTTACTTGAAACTATCGAAAAGTAATAGCAGTGATGACGATGGCGACGAAAGTCACCTTACCTCAGTTTATGAGAGACAGGACTTAGCGTAGAAACTCTGGCTGTGACAGCGAAAATTAGGTTGAACCTTGAAGAGAAGGCTTCTCGCTCGGCAGTGGTTCAGCAAAGATGCAGACTGACCACAGCTGTTATCTTAAGACAGCATCAGAAGATAGTAGAGCAAGGAGGAGGAAGTGGACCACCGAAGAGAACAGGATAGTGATGCAGGGCAACTTAGAAAGCGAAGTTAAAAGAAGGGGCTACAGAAAACGGATGTTAACACATTTGGTAGAGAAGGGTATGTTTAAAATGACTGAGCAGAGACTAGTAGATGAAGCTAATGCTGTTAGGAGAAGAAAATAGATGGCAGAATTGGAGGTGGGAGAGACCATAAGAGAACTGGTAAAGAAAGACCTGGCAGTGGGAAAGACAAACAACAACAAGAGATACAGCTCAAACCAAATAAGAACCTAAAGGAAAAAAATAACAATAGCGCCTCCAATAAGGAAGAGACAACTGGCAATAGCGATTTAAGTGATTTATGTGAGGAAGATCAGACGATTTTAGATGAGTTACAGGAAGTAATAAGTAAAGAAGAAAAGGATTGCCAGCATTAAAAGGTACCAACAGAAGGAAGCTGCTAGAGATGATTAGAAAAGTAGCTTCTGTTATTAAAAGGATAGATACTCAAAATGTAGGAGACACTAACTTATTGATCTATGCAGGTGGGGTGATAGTTACTCAGTTAGATACTCCACAAGGAAAGATTGTAAAAATCAAATGTGGGAAAGGAGATTACAAAATAAAGTGAAGACTTTAAGACAAGATCTGAGTAGAATAGAAGTCTGGAAACTGAACAAGTTAGGAAACACAAGATTGAAATCTTCTCTTGAGAAAAGATACTTAGTCAAAGAGAAAGGATTTTGGGATGGTCATGGAAGAGCTGAAACAGGATATCATAGCAGTAGCAGGTAAGCTTTCCAGATATCAGAAAAAGAATCGATGAGTATCAACAGAATAGACTATCTGAGACAGACCAGAGGAGATTTTATAACCAAATAAATAGTAGAGAAAGAAATACTGAAGATTAGATACCTAATGCCGAAAAAGCTAGTAAGTTTCGGAGTAACATTTGGGATAAGCCAGTCAATCATAACGATGATGCAGTATGGCTAAAGACAGTGAGCGAAGAAGTAGTGAGTGAGAAGCAACCAGGTCTAAGACTGACTAGTGCATTAATGAGTAAAGTGTTAGGAAAAATGCCGAATTGGAAGGGCCCAGGACCAGATTTAGTTCAAGGGTACTGGCTAAAGAAATTTAGTAGTTTACATGGAAGGCTGAGGGAACAACTTCAGGGTTGCCTGAATGGATGAATAATACCAGATTGGATGACTAGAGGGAGGACAATACTCAATTTAAAAGATAAGAGCAAGGGTAATATAGCTAGCAATTATAGACCAATAATTTGCTTACCATTAGTGTGGAAGCTGTTTACAGGAATGCATTCAGAAAGCATTTACGAGCACCTTGACAACCAGAATTTACTGCCAGAAGGAAAAAAGGTTGCAGAAAGAAAGATAGAGGAACGCATGATCTACTATACATAGACAAGGCAGCTCTAAATTAAGTAAAAGCTAGAAAGAAAAATCTAACAATAGCATGGATAGATTATAAAAAAGCCTATGCCATGATCCCGCACTCATGGATAAGTGAATTTTGCGTATATTCAGTATTGCAGAAAACATAAAAACATTACTTAGCTTTAACATGAAGAAATGGGAAGTAGATCTCTACTCAGGTGACACACTCTTAGGGAAGGTTAATATCACGAGAGGAACTTTCCAAGAAGGCCCATTATCCCCTTTAATATTTGTCTTATGTTTGATCCCCTTCAGTTTAGTATTAAGGAAGGCAAAGGCAGCGTGTCAGTTCAGAAATAGTAAGTAAATTAACCATTTGCTCTACATGAATGATCTGAAGCTTTTTAGTAAGAATAAAAAAGTGATAAATTCATTAATACAGACTGTAAGACTCTTCAGCAAAGATATAGGCATGGACTTTGGCATAGATAAGTGTGAAATATTAGTCATGAAAAGGAGACAGGTAGTCAAGAGTGAAGGCATCCAATCACCAGACGGTCAGACATTAAAATCATTAAAGAAGGAGAGAGTTATAAGTATTTAGGAGTATTAGAATCTGACAGAGTACTAACTATAGAAATGAAAACGAAAATTGAGAAGGAGTAAATCAGAAAGGTAAGGAAGCTAATGAAGTCAAAGCTAAATGGTTTGAATCTAGTGAAGGCTGTGAATACTTGGACAGTATCATTACTTAAATACTCAGCAGCTTTTGTAGATTAGACAAAAACTGAATTAGCAAAGCTAGACAGAAGAACTAGGAAGGAATTCAATATGAATGGAGGACTCCACCCAAGGGCAGGTGTAGCAATATTATACTTACCTAAAAAGGAAGTTGGAAGAGGGCTAATATCAGTAGAAGACTGCGTGGAGTTATCTAGAATAGATATAGACTCCTATGTAGGTAATGAAAGTTTATTTAGAGCTACTATAGTCAGAGCAAGACTTAGGGAAAGCAAAATACCAAAAATTAGTAATAGCGAGACATGGTTATGGTTCAGAAATGAAGGTTGAAAAGGAGACAGAAAGTTTTTTTAATAGCAGCACAAGATCAAGAATTAAGGACTAATTGGACAAAAGCCAAGATAGACAAAAACCAAATAGATTCCCAATATAGGTTATGCAAATCAAACGAGGAAAGTGTTACTCATATAGTAAGTGAATTACCATGCTAGCACAGAAAGAATACAAGAAAAGACATGACAACCTAGGGAGAGTAAACCACTGGGAGTCATGTAGAAAGCTAAGATTTTTACCATACTGATAAATGGTATGAGCATGAACTTAGTAAAGTATTAGAAGGTAAGAAATACAAAATTTTGTGGGGCTTTAACACTCAGACCGACAGAGTAATAGAAGCTAGAAAGTCTGATTTAGTAGTACTAGATAAAGAGAATAGAAAGTGTCAGATAATTGATTTTACAGTCCTCCCAAATGATGTAAAAATCAATATAAGAGGTATAGAAAAAATATCGAAGTACCAGGACCTAGTCATTGACTTACAGAGACTATGGAAAGTGCGGGTAAAATGTATTCCGGTAGTTATACGTGCATTAGGAACTATCCCTAAGGATTTGAACAAAAGGATAGAGGAAATAGGCATAAAACCCAGTTTAGTACAGCTCCAGCAAACAGTGTTATTGGGGACAGCTAGTGTGGGTGTATACACATATATACATATATATATATATATATATATATACATATATATATACGTATATATGTATACATGAATACACACACATATATGTATACATGTGAGTGTATGTGTGAGTGTGTAGATTATATATATATATATATATATGTATATATATATATATATATATATATATATATATATATATATATATATATATATATATATATATCACTGCTGACTTCATCAACCCTTCTTCCTGCCATATAATGTTAGCTACCCCAACTATAACACTTTAACACTCTCACAAAAACCATACTCTGAGGGCCAACATTAATGGTTCAACAATCCTGTGCTTTTAAACAATATAGATAACACAAGAAGTAACAGCTAAACTCCCAATAATTCCTAAACAACCCACACCAACACATGTACACATACATCATCAAACAGTCAAGAATAGCATCTCTGCACCGGGCATCACTATCTGAATCACAGACACCATGCTATCGCCACACGCCAAACAATCTCTTTAGACCACCTAATAATTATAGTTACAAATCACGTACATATCAATAAAAGGAAGATCATTTTTACAAACGTCTTAATCACAGTGGAATGCGTTCCACCAAAAAAAGAAAAAGAAAAAGAAAGAGCAGAATTATTGTTTTCAGATTTCAACAACACCACGACCATGGACGTACGTTCATCATAATAATGATAGATGCGCCAAAAAATATGTCTCACAAAACAGCATAAACAAATACAATCCAATTACATATCTGAGATAACAACCATTATAGAATCACGAAAACAATAGCAAACACGATACACACACAACAGAAATATAACTCGGCATCAATCAACTAAACAAGGAAATATCAAAGAAAATAAACCAAAGAATAAACTTGAAACTAGTAAACATTTGTTTCCAAATGAAACTAGAAAACAAACAGCAAACCAGCGTGTATACGTACTAATTAGCCGCTTCAACAACAACGTTGAACGCACCACACCTTTGGCACAATAACAACATCAAATAACTTATCTAGGCTGTAATACTATGCAAACGCTTTTATCAGACATTTCTATAAAAGCAACCACAAAAAAAACACGCACACACACACACACACACACACACACAGAAGAGAAACAAAAACCGAAACTTACCATTCACCCCAAGACCGATGGTTCCCAACCTTTTGCTATGAAAACTTATTTTGGCAAACCAATAATCTGCGACGATCCTTTATTAACGGAATACATATAACATTTGATTGTTTTCTTCAGGGGATGTTTCTCAATTTTTTGTTTGCAGTAAATATTGCGTTGTAGCGCTTGTACTTCGAGTGGCATATTGCACGATATATTTTCTTTTGTCATTTATCTACGACCATGCTGAGGCACGGCCTAGATGAATTTTAGTCAAATAAATCGATTCCAGTTCTTGTCTTTTTCCTTTAAAACCTGGTACTTATTCTATCGTTCTCTTTTTGCTGAACTGTTTCGGGGAAATGTTAGGAAAAGTTATGGGGACGTAAACAAACCAATATCAGTTGTCAAGAGAGGTGGGAGACAAACAGAAACACACACACACGGCGAGCTGGCAGATACGTTAGCACGCCGGGTGAAATGCTTAGCGTTATTTCGTCTGCCGTTATGTTCTGAGTTCAAATTCCGCCGAAGTCGACTTTGCCTTTCAGCCTTTCGGGGTCGATAAATTAGGTACCAGTTACGTACTGGGGTCGATGTAATCGACTTAATCCCTTTGTCTGTCCCATCTATGTTTAGCCCCTGCGGGCAATAAAGAAATAAGAAACACATACACACACGCGCGCACACACACATACACACACACACACACACACACATACACACACACACACACACACACAGAACGGTCATTTCATCACATTAAACCGTTAGTCCCGACACATCTTTTCCATCTCTCTCCATTTTGGGGATTTTGCGGAGGGTCAAAGTTGGTACCAAAAACAGGACAGTGGTAACATACAAGGAACCAAACGAAAACTAGCATGGAGGGCCGTTAGAACCGTTTGTTTTCGTTTGGTTTGTTGCATGTAGAAATTTCACTACCAGTGACTTAAATCGACCAAAACCACATTTAAGAGCAATTTCAAAGGGAATGAAAAATAAAAACTTTTACGTTGGTTTTTACAGCCATACCTAGATTTCGAACACTAATTGGCAAATAAGATAATTTACTAGGCGAAGTTCTCATCAGTGGCATGTATATATGTATATATACATATATAAATACACACACACATACATATAAGTATAAATCTCATCTCTTTGGCAAAATTGTTGATCTGTCTGGATTAAAACTCTTCAGGTTTCGAAGCAAAATACACTCATTATCACTTTTAACCTCTTCAAAATTTATAAACTGTCTTTTTTTTTTTTCTTAGAAATAACGTTACAATGATCTGAAAAGATAACTGTCTGATGGTGCAAAGTCAGCAGATTAAGGAAGCTGAGGCAAAACTTCCATATTTACTGTCATAATCTTTGGCCTAGTGACTTGGACAATATGTAGTCTTACATTATCTTATAAGAGCAACAACCCATTACAAATGACCAATGATAGGCGCTTTTTCTGCCAAGTTTTGACAATGTTTTCAACTGACGATACAACTTCTCAGTATTATCTGTTACGCTCTTGTTTTACACTTTATGATAGAGGAAACTTTTCATATCTCACCAAACATAGAGCATAACTTTTTCAGGGTTATCCTGGCTTGGGGATGGATTCTCCTTTTATCATTATCGTTTTTGTTGGATATAATATAGAGAAAATATTTTTCACTTGCGATGGTTTTACCCAGGATATACTCAGCAGCAAGTCTACGTTTTAATGATGAGCAGAAGGATACTCTTTGATTAGATTAAGCAGTCAGATGATGAAACCCACTGACGAAATTTGAACACTTTTTCTAGTTAATGAATGTTTCATGATCAATGTGTAACATGCATTGATGTTCTGATAATTTTCATGCAGTTTGCTTTGGATTTTACTCAATCATGGTATTCAGAAACCCAATATTGACTTTGTTGTCCAGATCAAGGGAGATAATTTGTAAGAGAAACATTTCCTGAGTGTAACTGGCGAAACCATCCTTGACCTGTCCATACAATAAAATCTTCATTTCTCTAAACAGAACGAATATTTCTTGTCATTTGCATTGATGAAAAGCCCCTTTTGAATTCACGCACCATGATGTGTCTGATACAGGTCTTACACAAATTCGCTTTAAAAGAGTAAAATCGATACGAATTTGACCACCATGATAGAAAGTAATCTTCATAGAAAGAAAAGATATTACAATATGAAGTAAAAATTAATATTTTACAGTAAATATTGAAAAAGTACTCTCAGAAACCGTGCAAGAAATTCCACAGGACTTTCATTAGAACCTGGATATCCTTGTTGCTTATTTTGATTTTAATCACCTTATTTTGAAACTGTATGGATAATATCATACTAAATTCTGGTGCCTAAACTTAAGTACCATATTCACCTGAATCTAAATTTCTTGCGGAACTCACCTACCAAACCTGAGTATATATATATATATATATATATATATATACACACAATGCAGCACGAAATTTTGTCAGTGAACAAGTCGCAGTCTCAAAGCGACGAAAATATTTTGGCAAATTAAATTTAGATGTTGAAGTGAATCTAACGGTTCTTGTGTCTTTCTTAAATGGCTTATAAACACCTTCCACGCTGCAATTGTTTTCGTTCCAGCACACGATCTCAGATCAGGTCACTTGCTATGCAAGTACATCTCCGTAATATATATATATATATATATATATATATATATATATTTCGTTTTTGGATTCTTTATGTGAGTTCGTGCGTTGAAGCATATTCTGTTGTGTTTGGGGAGAGTCATTTTCTTTTTGTGCCTTATAATTTAACACACTCACTGGTAAATTTTCCACTTATTCCTTATTTTCATTTTCCTAAAATTTTCGTTGCGTCTTGCAACCTTTCAATATTCTTGACTCTGTCCGCTATTCAAGCTGCGTTCTTTCTTGTTTGTTTGTGTGCATGTGTGTGGGTCAGTGTGTGTGTGGGTCAGTGTGTGTGTGTGTCTATGCCTATGCATGTATGTATGCATATATGTATGCATGTGTGTGTATGTATATATGTGTATATGCATATGTATATATGTATGTATGTGTGTGCATCTGTATGCATGTATTCTGCATATTCATGTGCTTGAATGTCCGTGCTTGCATGTCCATTTTTTATGTATGTATGTGTGCGTGTGTTTGTATATGTATGCACCTCTGTCTCCTTGTGTGTGCATGTCTGTGTGTGTGTGTGTGTTTTGCAACTATGTACCATGTTTGTATGTATGGATGTGCATCTCCATATGTGTGGACACGTGTCTCCATATGTGTCTTTGTGTGAAGTAAAAATGTGCGTGTGTATATATGGTCATGTGTTTCAATCTCCATTTGCGTATGTGTGCTTGTCTGTTCATATAATCTATGTACCTATCCGTCTGTATGTTGATCTGTTTGTTTTCATATCCATATGCTTAAATACATATGCATATACATATATATACCCACACACACACACATACATACATCTATCTACATAACAGCCCACTAACTATTCTACGTGTGTAAACTGCGGGTATGGGGGTATGACATCGACTATGTATATTTTCTATTTAGTATTGGGGAAGTTTCATTTATAAGGACGTACTCCCGTATTTGTCTGAGTGTTGGGTCTTTTGGGTGCTTGGATAAGATGCAGATGTCAAGTTGACCCAAGTTGCCTCCATGGTGGTCTTTGGCATGTTGGTAGAGTATGGAGGACTGCTTTTTGTCGTCATATTGTCTCAGATGTTCATTTAGTCGTTCCGCAATGCTTAGATGTCTCCCTATGTATGTTATGTTCATGTCCTTAAAGCACCTTCTATATATATATATATATATATATATATATATATATATATATATATATATATATATATATACAGGGGTTGGACAAAATAAAGGAAACACCTTAAAATTTCAAACAAATTTATTTTAATATGAGGTAGGACCGCTTTTGGCAATAATTACAGCTTGAATTCTACGAGGTAAGGACTCGTACAAAGTTTGAATTGTTGTCGATTCTTCAGCTAAAACAGTCTCGAGTTCTTGTAGTGATGATGGTGGATGGTATCAACTCCTTACTTGTTTTTCTAAAATGCACCATAAATGTTCAATATAAAGATCTGGGGACTGTGGTGGCCAGATAAGATATTCAACTTCACTAGAATGTTCCTCGTGCCATTCAGTAACAACTTTAGCTGTGTGAATTGGTGCATTATCATCCTGAAAGATTGCGTTACCCTCAGGAAACAGTCCGCAACCATAGGATGAATTTGATCAGATAAAATGCTTAGTCTTCTGCCATGAAGGAAAACCATTGGGCCGGCGGATTTCCAAGATATAGCCCCCACCTCAGATCATCACAGACCCTCCTCCATGTTTAGCAGTTGGAAGAAAGCAGTCTGGGTCAAATGCTTCTTTTGACTGTCTCCACATGTATACTCGGCAGGTTGCCGGAAATAAGGGAAAGGATAACTCGTCCGAGAAAATAACATTCTTCCACTGCTCTAGGGACAAATTCTGTAGGTTTTTACTCCACTCTATATCCTTTGCAACGTCTGTTTTTGAAAGTAGTTGTTTTCTGATTGCATCCCTCCCGTTAAATCAGGTTTTGTGCAACTCACGGCGAACAGTTTTTGTGAAAAGTGGGTTCTCGAGGTGGTCATTAAGTTCTGCAGTAATTTTTGCAACTGTACTTTTGTGATCCCTTCTAACAATTTGCATAAGAGTCCGACGGTCCCTATCTGAAAGTTTTGGTTTTCTTCCGGAGTTTTGTTTCGACGAAGATGTTTTTCCCTCTTTCTCAAAGGCTGTCATTTCTTTCGAGACGGTACTTCTTGATACACCAAACATTTCGGCTGTTTTTGCTACACTAGCGCCTGCCATACGAGCACCAACAATTTGACCTCTTTGAAAGTTCGATAGATCTGCCATTTTTAATAAATTATTTTAATTACCTTTTTCTGATGATATCTGAAAAACAAACAGCAATTTTAGCAAATTATATTAAGTAACACTAATAATAAATAAAAAAAACAAAATAAACAAGCTTTTGGCGGTTTTATAGATATTTCAAAATTGTAATGCTAGGATGCTAGGTGTTTCGATTATTTTGTCCAACCCATATATATATATATATATATATATATATATATATATATATATATATATATATATATATATATATATATATATATATATATATATATATATATATATATATATATATATGTATATATATATATATATATATATATGTATATATATATATATATATATATATATATATATATATATATATATATATATATATATATATATTTATATATATATATATATATATATATATATATATATATATATATATATATATATATATATATATATATATATATATATATATATATTATAAACAAAGTTTGGAAGCATCGTGTGTGATTGGTATTTTACAATTTTACAGACAAGAAAGTAAATTTTAAACACAGTAAAGCTGTGAAAACAGTAGAGAACGATTGAGCATTTTACTCTTATAGGACAAGAAAAGGTTGCCAGCAGGCGGATATATATATGTATATATGTGTGTGTGTGTGTGTGTGTGTGTGTGTGTGTGGGTGTGTGGGTGGGTGTGTGTGTGTGTGTGTGTGTGTGTACATACAAACAGATATACATACATATATAAGCAAAATAATTGAGATTCAGATGAATTAGGTACTTAAGTTAAGGGACCAAAAATTAGTGTGGAATTATCCATACAATTTCAAAATAAGGTGAATAAAATCAAAATAAGCAACAGGATATCCAGAGGTGATGCAGTACGACCGTTTCAAGCGGCTCCATTTAATTGAACAATGCAATCGTTACGTCAATTTAAATGCAGAGCTATCCTCAGTTGCATAAATAAATAAATAAATAAATAAATAGAATTAATTTAATCAGTCGAACACATTTGTATAATTTTACTTAAATCCTCTAAGAGGGTAAGAAGACAGACAAAGTCCATGCTGTTTTCATTTCAGCTTAGAAGCTACTAAGACATCAGGGAAAACGAAACTTGTTAGGGTTCTAGCTTGTCACATATCTTTGGGTCGATTTTGATTTATAATCTTCAATCTTCATAGAGACCACCTAATAAGTAAATATTTAAGTATATGAATAAATATTAAACTAATTCTATGTAATTTCTCTCTCTCTCTCTCTCTCTCTCTCTCTCTCTCTCTCTATTGTTGTAAATGTTGGTATATACTCAAAATTATTCAAAAATTTATCCTTTTGGTTATAATATTTTCTTAATAATTTTTCTTGATAACCCTAAATTTTATCTTTATGCACTACAACAATATTGTTTAAATCATTCAACTATAGTACACCATGATAAAAATTTCTCCTTTGTTATCATCATTGGTTTTTACCCTTCAACTGGTAATTAACATCTTGATTTAAGATCTTTCTTTACCAAACCTCATTATAACCAGTTACTTTATACTACTTCCAAATAAACTTTGACAAGTTTTATGACGATACCCACTATGATTCTGTCAACTCCCTCATGCCCTTTCTTAACAGACACTGCTCTATAGTCTTAGATTTTGATATATAAAGATTTGATAACAAGACTTTAAATCGAAACCGACCCAAAAATCAGTGACAAGCTAGAACCATAAAAAGTTTCTTTTTTCCTGATGTCTTAGTAGCTTCTAAGCTGAAGTGAAAACAGTATCGGACGGATTAAATTAATTCTATTTATTTATTTATGCAGCTGAGGACAGCTCTGCATTTAAGTTGATGTAATGATTGCATTGTTCAATTAAATGGAGCTGCTTGAAACGGTTGTACTGCATCACCTCTGGATATCCTGTTGATTATTTTGATACATACATACATACATGCATACATACATACATACATACATATACATATATATATATATATATATATTTATATATATATATATATATTTATATATATACATACATATATATATATATATATATACATACATATATATATATATATACATACATATATATATATATATACATATATACATATATACATATATATATATATATATATATATATATATATATATATATATATATATATATATGTATGTATGTATGTATATATGTATGTATGTATATATATATATATATATATATATATATTCTTTTGTTTGTTTCAGTCATCTGACCGCGGCAATGCTGGAGCACTGCCTTTATATATATATATATAAAAAGGACGAGCTTCAACACTGTGTCCCGTCTGTCAAATTCATTCAAAAATCATTGGTATTCGACGAACCCGATCTATAGTCGACGCTACTTCATCAAAGAATTACGCAGTGAGTGCGGCTAAACTTGAAACAATGTTGTTGCGATTCGAATATCTTAAGCATATAGCTACGATTGCGCCTTCTTTCGATAACCTCGTGGCAAAAAAAGGAGGCGAATATCATCGCCGTCATCATCATCATTACCATCGTTATCTTCGTCGTCGTCACCATCGTCGTCATCATCATCATCATCATCATCATCGTCATCATCACCATCGTTATGATTATAATCGTTATCATCCTCATTATTGCCATTATTAACGATAGTGGTATATTTCCATAATTTCCACAGTGATAAAATAATTGCTTTAGAAAAGAAAAGAAAAAAAACTGTTCTTCATTAACTTCAGTGGAAACAAATAAGATAAATGTAATAAAACGAATGCAAAAATATAAATAAAACTGACAGACGAAACAGAAAATAGGAATCAATAAACAGTGTGTGTGTGTGAGTGCGTGCATGTGTGTGTGTGTGTGTGTGTGCGTGTGTGTACGTGTGTGTGTGCATGTATGTGTGTGCGTGTGTGTACGTATGTGTGTGTGACTGTTTGGGTTTGTGTGTGTGTGTGTACGTATATGCATGTGCTGTTTGGGTATGCGTGTGTAATTCTGTGTGTGTGTGTGTGTGTGTGTGTGTGTGTGTGTGCATGTGTGTGTGCTTGCATGTGTGTGTGCTTGCATATATGTGTGTATATATGTATATGCAGAAAATGAAATTAATAAGATACATTTCCATACATATATATGCATATCTGCGTATATATATATATATATATATATATATATATATATATATATATATATATATATATATATATATATATATATGTATATATATATATATATATATACCATAATCATATCTATACATATATACTATAATATAAACAATGTGTGGGTGTATATATATATATATACATATGTATGTATGTATGTATGTATATATATATAATATGCATACAAATGCACGCATATTATATAATATATATTTATAGATATATATATACGCGTACAAATGTATATGTTTATGTATATAAATATATATATCCATATGATGTAACCATATATGCATACGTATATAATATGTATTTACAAATAAAGGTATATATGTATACATATGTATAGATATGTGAGTATGTGTGTGTATGTATGTACGTACGTATGAATATATATATATATATATATATATATATGTACGTATGAATATACATACATACACACATACATACGTACATACAAACATCAAGATGAGTAAAAAAAAATAGATCTTACAACGCGATGAAATAAAAGTAATTAATTAAAAAACAAAGATTGCTAAATAAATATATAAATAAATAAATAGTTAAATAAATAAATAAAAATAAAAGATAACTAAACAGTAATGAGTAGGAGATAAATATAAACAAATGAATATTTTCAGAAGGAAAATTGAGAAAAATCAACCGAAAGCGTACGGAAATCTATTTTACATTACAATGGAAGAAAATTGGGAAAAGCAGACGATATCACTGGCACATCAATCTAATATGGAAGTAACGTGAAGATTTTTTTTTTTGTTTTTTGTTTTTTTTTGTCAGGAGGAGAAAGTATAGTGGTGTGGAGTACTAAAAGCAATGGTAGTGTTGGATTTTTTGGTAGTAATCGTTGTGACGATGTGTAGGATGGACATTTATTCGCTATATTTAGTTGTGATCGTGATCGTGATAGGGAAGTTTGTTGGGGTGGGGAGCGTTGTGGTGATGATGATGGCAATGGCAGTTTACCGCAGTGGGGATCATGATGAAGGTAGTGGCGGTGGAGATGGTGGTGGTGGTGGTGGTGGTGGCGGTGGTGGTGGTGGTCGTCGTCGTCGTCGTGATCGCTGTCATTCTCATGGTATTGGTGCCTGTTGTCTTCTTTTAGCATTTTTGGTGTGGTCGAGAAGACCCATGACGACAGGCCTTTCATTCATGACACCACTACCAACAACAACCACCAACAACCCCCACCATTTATTAAGATGTAAACTGAGGAATATTTGACTTCTATTTCGACCACATAGCGATTGCTCTGTTATCTTTGTTGCCGTTGTTTGTTGTGGTGGTAGACGTAGTGCTAGATGTAGTCCTCATTTTAGTGTGATTGGTGCTGATGGCAACGTTGAAGCTGGTGGTATTGAAGAAGGGCTTCTTGATTTAGTAGTAGTAGTAGTAGTAGTAGTAGTAGTTGTTGTTGTTGTTGTTGTTGTTGTTGTTGTTGTTGTTGTTGTTGTTGTTGTTGTTGCTGTTGTTGATGTTTCGACCAAGAAGGAATATTTATGATAGCGAGATTGAAAATTGCCTTAGCAAGATTCGATCATAAGAGATAAAAGAACAGCAGAATTGAATTGTAACACTTAACGTTATTATTTGGTTCACAGGTGTGGATAAATATGGAGGTGGGGAGATAAGGTTGGGATGAGGGAGGAGGAGAATGATAATGGTTTGTCTGTTGGGGTAGTGCTGGTGGCGGCGGGGATAGCGGTGTCGGTGTTGGTGTTCGTATTGGCGGTGGGGGTTGGTGGTTGTAGTAATTAGTCGATGGGCTATTAGCGATAGTGATGATGGTTGTACTGGTGTTGCTTCTGTCGAATTTGGTGGGTTGTGAGGATGATGACAACAATGACGACGATGATACAAGTGGTGGTAGTAATGGTGGTGGTTGTGGTGGTGGTGGGTGGTGATTTTATTGGAAGTGTTTAAGAGAATATTTAAGGAGTTAAAAGTTTAGAAGAGTTTATCCAAATACATTTAACACCACCATTTATGGGTTTCTCTTAGAGACAAGACAGATAGCAAGGCAAGCAGACAGACAGGCACATGCACAGATACACAGACAAATGTCATTATGAATAAGTAAGCCGGTAGATCGTATTCCAGCAGATGCACTCGGTTCTGGTTCTTTCAAATGGACCAGTCGATCTAAATTGTAAAGTAACGCATATATTTGTGTGCAAAGACTAAGCGAAAAACGGTGAGTAGAAACACAGTAGCGTTACGAACAATCATAATATATCTTTATGCTGCAATTTATCAATCTACAGGGTGTCCACAAGTCTGGGTACATGGGGATTAACACATACTTTAAGAAATCATTATTTTTTATATTTAATTGTTTATGTTATGATTTCATTTACTCCATGTACCCACATGGGGATTAACACATACTTTAAGAAATTATTATTTCTTATATTTAATTGGTTATGTTATGATTTTATTTACTCCATATACCCACATGGGGATTAACACATACTTTAAGAAATTATTTCTTATATTTAATTGGTTATGCTATGATTTTATTTACTCCATGTACCCAGACCTTGTGGACACCCTCTACTAATTACAAGGAATTATAAATTCATTTCATTTAGAGAGGACGGCTTCTAGAAAGAAAATTATCTTTTACTTTTATGTTAATGTTAATTTCCAGGAAACAGGCAACGTCAAAATGTAAATGTAGAATGATATATAGAAGTGGGGTGCTGAAAAGTTCTCGGCTTTGAGTAAAAGAAAATATAGGAAGTTCAGCTAATTATTATTTTACTCAACATATTCCCTTCTCAGATCCACAAAATTATTGCACCTATTGCACCGGTCCTTCAGTTTTTCTAAGCCCTGTGAAAAGGACTCAGAATGTTGGGCCTCTGTAGCAGCGATCACTTCCGAATCGGAGTGAAATTTCTTTCCTTTGAGATGTTTCTTCAGTTGTGGAAAGAGGGCCAAATCAGGAGAGTAAGGTGGGTGATCTACTATTTCGAAGCCTAAGACGCGTATTTTCCGTAGTTTCATGTGCTATGTGTGCTGGTGCATTGCCCTGCAAAAACAGGACAACACGGCTCAGCTTTCCACGTGTTTCTACTTCAGAGCTTCACGCAGTTCATCTAACAAAGACGTAGTATTCTGCGTTGATGGTGCGACCCTTTGGCAGGTATTTTATGAGGAGTATCCGTCTTATCTCAGGACACTGAAGCCAGAATCTTTCCAGTTGATTTCTGAGTCTGAAACTTCTTGGGACGCGATGAACCACTGTGGCACCACTCTACTGTTTGCTGCTTGGTCTGGGAATCATAATGATGAAGCCAAGTTTCATCCATGCTGACTAAATGAGCCATAAAATCAGCCTCTCCCTCTGCAAACCGGTCCAAAATTGCTTTTGATTTCGTTACTCTCATGCGCTTCTGATGTGCGTTCCGGCATTTCGGCAACTATATCCAGAACGTTGTGGATGATATGGCCAACTCTTTCGTGGAAAATCCCCAGAGTCCAGCGGTCCTCGAGAATCATGACGTGCACAGCGTAGGTTTTGTTCTCTGTGGTCGCGAAAGTTGGCCATCCTAACCGAGGTTCGTCTGTGACCTCAAAATGACCAGTCTGAAACATCTATCTATCTATCTATTTCTCTCTCTCTCTCTCTCTCTCTCTATATATATATATATATATATATATATATATATATATATATATATATATATATATATATATATATATATATATATATATTAAATTAAATACACAGCTACTAATTGTTTCATGTTATTATGATACATGAACAGGCATATTTATAAAATACGCCATGTATCTTAAAGCAGTCTTTCAGACTTTGTCATATATATATATATATATATATATATATATATATATATATATATATATAGAGAGAGAGAGAGAGAGAGAGAGAGAGAGAGAGAGAAAGAGAGAGAGAAGAGATAGATAGATAGATAGATAGATAGATAGATAGATAGATAGATAGATAGATAGATAAGTTACGGGGATGTAAACACACCAACATCTGTTGTTAAGCGATGGTGGGGGGCGCCAAACACAGACACACAAACATATACATATATTTCAATTTCTGTCTACCAAATCCATTCACAAAGCTTTGGTCGGCCCGAGACTATAGTAGAAGACACTTGTACAAAGCGCCACGTAGCGGGACTGAACCCGGAACCATATGGTTGGAAAGCAAGCTTCTTACCACACAGTCACGCCTATAAACGTACTTGTAATACGAAAAGCTAATTACAAAATTAAGATAGTATTGTCATTTTTGATGATACACGACCTGATGAAGCGTTTTTCAGATTTTTCGGATTAGTGGAAAAAACATTGTAGAAATTTTTAAAGGATATACGAAAGAAAAGCTAATGCATAAAAGGCTAATATAAAATAATAATATGTCAACATTTTTCAGCGATACAAAACGAATAAGGAGCGGAGAACCCCGTAGAACCTGAGACACTGTCTCATGCGGTTAGATAAAATAGAATACGAGACACACTACAGAGCAAGTCATATTGCAGATGCAACAGCAGCAAGACAAAACTCAAGTTGCTCGGTGATTGTCTTAGACGATTTCAAGAGGCATTTGAGGAAGATAAGATGGGAAGGCAACAAGATACGGAGAAACGTGTGAAAAGATTAGAGAAAGTTGTTGGTGCAGAAAGAGAGAATGAGCAAACAGGTCACTAACTACGAGTAGAAGCAAGAGAACAAAAAGGAAGAAGAATAGAAGGAATGAGAGAAAGAATGTCAGTAAGAGTTGATAATGAAAAGTCAAGAGCAAAGAAATCAAAGAATTAAGGATCTAAAACAAAGAGCTGCTGCAAGATTAGAAAATGTAGCGAGTAAAAGAACAATAGAAAGCTGAAGTCGAAGAGGTGTAGTAAGATTAGAAAAATAAAGCGTAAGAACAAAGGAATTCACGACAAGCAAATAAAAGAATAATGAACCACAAAACAAATATAAAATGAAACAGAAGTGATGCTGAGAATATGAGGCTAACATGACATAACAGCATGCGATACGAAAATAAAATGATGTCTTCGTAAAGAAGTACTGAGTATCATTGCTGTAGAGAATTTAACATAATCTCTCTGTCTCCCTCTCTCTCTATCTCTCTCTCTCTCTCTCTCTCTCTCCCTCCCTCCCTCTTTCGCTCTCGCTCTCTCTTTCACACCACCCACTTTGCAGCAAAGAACTTCTTTGTTGAGAAAACCAACGAAGCTTTATTTAATAACTGATACCATAAAAATGAAGTTCAGATCCTCAACGATGACATTTCCGGAACACCTGGAAGATATTACGAGCTGATGACGTCATCCTCATTATTTCAACCTTAAGAACATCATTGGATCTCGGCACTTTCGTTTTCTTCAATTCGAACTCTCGCAGCTGAAATTTGTGATCAAAGTCCCTTTTGTTTTAGAGTTTATCATATTTCCAGCATGAGATGGAAGACAATTCAATGTCTAATGAAACTAATGTACAATATATCCCTAAAATTATTGTCGCTTTAAATAAGGCTATTAGGGAGAATAATGTTTATGCTATGGTGTATGTCAATATTGAAAGAATTTGCTTGGCACATCAATGAAATATCATAAAAAATGGTATCAAATGACGATATCGCATATACCATACGTAGAAATTCGTAAATTTGATAAACAACGATTACATTGAAAACGTTTTGAGGAAAATAATCCTATCTCAAAAAAAACTATGCTCAGCAACTAAATAACTGAGTTCCAAATATATTTCTAGATAAAGACGGCGAGCTGGCAGAATCGTTAGCACGCTGGACAAAATGCTCCGACTTTGCCTTTCATCGTTTCGGGGTCGATAAAATATGTATCACTTGAGCACTGGGTCGATTTAATAGTCTTACTCCCTTTCCCGAAATTGCTGGCCATGTACCAAAATCTGTAATCAATATACTTCCAGATGAGATTTTAGAATATAAGAGTGCAAAAGCCGTTGCAGTCGGAGATGATGACCAAATTACAAATTACCCTCAAATAATCTTCAAAGCAACTTACTCCTTCCGGATTACGTCCTCGTGAGTGAAAGCTAAAACTGGTTCCATTATAAGGTTTATATGTAACTTCAATCCAGGGAAGATCTAGTATCATTAAGTTAATTGTGCTTTAATTATTGTCAGAGTTTTAACAATCCACAGAATCGCAGCAGAAATTATCAACAGCAACAGAAGTGGAGATAATAATTATGAAATGATACGATACAACACTTCTTTCTTTACTTTCAAAAGAAAACACTTCCCCATCGTCGATCCATTTGATTAGAATACTAACAAGTCTCAACATTTGATGTAGCTAAAGTATATTTTCCAAAGCCTGTATTTAGCCATGGCCAAATGCATGTAGAAGTAAGAATAGTAGAAACTTGGAGTTACTGATTAATAATGGTTTTCAATTTAAATGCCAGGAATAAGGGGGCGAACTGGTAGAATCGTTAGCACTCCGGACGAAATGCTTAGTGGCATTTCGTCTGTCTTTACGTTCTGAGTTCAAATTCCGCTGGGTTTGACTATGCCTTTCATCCTTTCGAGGTCGATAAAATAAGTACCAGTTGAAAACTGGGATCGATGTAATCGACTTAACCTCACCCCAAAGATGCTGGCCTTGTGTCAAAATTTGAATCCAATTTAAATACAAGGCCACCAATGTTTGAGAGGGAAGGGGTACCATTCGATACCATTGATCCCAGTACTTGAATGCTACTTGATTTTATCGAACTCAAAAGGATAAAATGAAAGACGACAATGGCGGGATTTGGGTACCAGATTGTAAAGAGCTGAAAGAAATACCGCAAGGTATTTTCTCGGACGCTTTAACGATTCTCCAAGTTCACCACC
>NC_142943.1:15217323-15224823 GCF_046866305.1 Octopus bimaculoides
AAACACAGCATTGCCAAACAACAATGATGCTGTTAGGCAATATCTCTATTCTTTTACTCCATACGATAACGGGCTTTTCTGCTTCAAGAACTCAATCTTTAATGCTGTCACTGCACCAAAATACGGGTAACTGAAACTGACAGCCTTCGAAAGTCATGTGAACACTTTCACTTTCAAATTAAGTAATAAAGTAAGCATCTAGGGTGGCGAGCAGGCAGAATCTTTAGCACGTTGAGCAAAATGGTTAGTGGCATTTCATCCGTCTTTACATTCTGAGTTCAAATTCCGCCAAGGTCGACTTTTCCTTTCATCCTTTCGGGTCCAGTAAAATAAGTATCCGTTGAGCACCGGGTCAATGTAATCGACTTAACTCCTTCCACAAAATAGCTGGCCTTGTGTCTAAATTTGAAACCAATAGCAAAAACATCTATTTTATTTAACCAATTGTTGAAGTTGAAGTGGATTTGTCCTTCGCCATCAACTTTGGTATTTCTTTCATGCGTCTCTGTTGCATTTGTTAAAAGGTTTTATCTATTTCCCGCTGAAACTCAACAACTACAAGTTTTCAGTCCTTGAACTTAATGGCGACCATGTGGGATATGATGGATTTAGCTTTAAACGCGTGATATATGACTTCGACTAGAAGTACGATACCCTGTAATCTTTGTAATTCATGACTCCCTCAATCCTTCAAGCTTTCATGTGCAAACTCCAAATCACTTTCCTATGGCTACATTAACTTGAGATCCACGTCATTCATCTTATTCGTTATTTCGATGTGGCCTGAAAATTGAAGAACTTTCAGCAAACATTACGTTCCAATCTTTTGCGCCATTCAGAAGTCCCGGTCTTCATAATGTTTTACTTCTGCTCTTGAAGTGTATTTTGTCGCCTTTCGTAAAGAAAATTCACAGAGTGTCAATCTTACGCTCACTGATCACGAACCACCACTGGTTAATGCTCCAGCAATGACATTCAGTTTTTGCTTATTTTGCCACCATTGTCAAGTTATGGATGTCTTCCATGTTGCCATGATGTAATCCAACCATGCGTTGCCGCCATACTTATAGCGATAAATGTCACTCCAGCTCCACCTGTAAGATTTATTGTGGATGAAAATATATTGTATATCGATCTCAAGATGAACCACAGTCAAGCTGATTCCATTGTTCCAAACATTTCAACGATATTTTCCTTCGTTCGTCTGCCTTCCATTCTACTTTTGCACATTGGTTCCCTAAATCCACTACTTTTCCTCTTCAATTTCTCTCAGGTCATGATATCCTACCGGCCTTTGTTATTGTGCAGAGATATCTATTTGCTACAAAGCCGTCCCAGTCAACCATTTCTGCTCATCTTGATTCCCCACATCTTTACACAAACATACAGAAAACACATACATGCACACAAACACAAACACACACATATATAAATTAGCATATATGTATATATAAATACTTAATTGAAATTGTATTGGTGTCTAAACCATTGTGCGCGTGTATGCGACTATATGCGTATGCATGCATATTTTTGTTCATATATGAGTATTTCTGTATGATCAAAACTCTGTCGAATGGTTTAACATTATTTCTACAGCTCTACGTAAATAACCAATTTATTTTCAATCTTTCTTTGTTACATCTTTTCAATCTTTCTTTCTGTTACTTCTTTTCAATCTTTCTTCTCATTCTTTCTCTTCTTTCCTGAAATTGTTTTCTTTTTCTTCTCCGTTCTTTCTTTCTTTTTTTCTTTTCCTTTTACTTCCCTCCATTTTACATTACAAAGTGTTTTTACAATATCCTGAATCTCAGAAAACCGCCATTACTCTCGCCAGTTTCGTTAAACATGGCTTGAAATAGAAATAGTGTCTATTAAGATATGTGAACATAGCCAAAAGTGAAGTGTTGCTATATAATATGCTTCACACTGTCTTAGTCCTCCGCCTTCTCGAGTGTTTCAGCAACGTGAACGACGTCAAATAAAATATGTACAGAACATGTGTTGCCTGCGTATATGTCTTCTATTACAAACATGACTTTTGTGCAACTTCATAAGTTTTCCATCAACGTTATTTCTACTTATATTTTTATGTCTACATTTACAAGGTGCTTCACTTCTCTTTGAAGATTTGTTATGAACTACATCTCTTTGCTTTCGGAGTTCAAATCTCGACAGTGACAAAACTTCACTTTCATCTTTCTGAGAACTCGATGCAATAAGTACCAGCCGTCTTTGTTATTATCATTATTATTGTTGATGTTTTCGTTAGATCCGTGACGAAATGAATTCCAGCTGTAATAGAGTCGGCAATAATGTGGTTAATGTCTTCAGTTTTAGTTTTGCATCACCTACATTTGTTGTCTGTCAGTGTTGTCTGCCTTCTATGCTGTAGGTACTTGGTGGAGATCTCTTGTTCTTGACTTGCATGGAGGTAGCCTTCGAAGTGGGATGTCATAAATGGTATTCTGGTCGTGTATTGTGTCAGATCTGAGGTCTTCATCGTCGCCTCTTAGAAGTCAGGTGTACCAGCTTTTAATGAGGTGGTGGATTGCAGCTATGTGGTGACTGTACTTGGGCTAATTGCAGTGCCTTGATAATCCACTCATATAGTATACTATCACAGATATTTTTGATCATCCAGCCATATTATAGCCAGCGTTAATTCTCTTTCTTGTATCATTTTGCTAACTTGTGGTACTAAATAAACCCTCACATTTACTTATTTCTTTCAGCTTGTTCTGGCGTTATAATATTGTTTGTGATACAATCGTAATGTAGAAACAAGTTGATGCTGCTCGTGTACATTTTATACATGAGGTTTCGACAGACTACCGGGCGGTAACTTTTAGCCACAGTTGTTTGACTATTTTTACGAACGATAAGGGCGATAGCTGTTGACAGCCATGTCGGTATGTTCAATGTGCCTTTGCTATTCTTCCCAAACAGTTTTATTAGATCGTGCCGATGTAAGTTGACGCTTTTTAATCAATACAGTGTAATAAGACCTGGGCCTGGAGATTTCCTGTTTCGTATTTTTCTCAGGACCATTTCAAGTACTGCACCATCAGTTTTGTAGAGTCTTTGTTTGAAATGTTTGCAGTAGACCTGTTCTGACTTATCTATCCATTCAGCCTTTCCATTAAATCCATCATATTCCTTTTCCAAATTGATCTCCAGTAACTTTCCACTTTTTTTTTTTTTTTTTTGATAGGAGGTTTTTTACTGATATTCTATTATTTTTTAAGCTACGAAAAAATACTTAAGAATTATACATACATGCAATGTATATACGTACGTACGTACGTACGGATGGATGGATGGATGGATGGATGGATGGATGGATGGATGGATGGATGGATGGATGGATGGATGGATGGATGGATGGATGGATATGTATCGAGTTGACCAAAACGTCTACTCAGTTTCTTACGCGAAAATAAAACAAAACTTTTAAGCACAAAGCAATTCATTCAATCAATGATTTATAAAATTACCGTATCGTTCCAGTGTCTTCTGACATCTTCCAGGCACATCCATTATTCCTTGTTCAAAGAATTTCTTGGCGAAAAACTCTTCCAGATGAATTTTTTAACCCTTTTCAGAGTTGAAGGTTTGTCTGTTCAATGAATTTTGAAAAATCCCAAACAGGCGAAAATCTGAAGATGCAAGGTCGAGCGAACATGAAGGATGCGGCAAAACTTTCCAGTCAAGTTCAAGTAACTTCTGCCGCATCTAAAGAAGTGTGCAGTCTGGCATTGATGTGATAAAAACAATGCTATTACGACTAGCAATTTCTGGACGCTACTGGCGGATCGCTCTTTTTATTTTGACCAGCTGGTCACAGTACACATCCGAATTGATGATCCTGTCCGGGAGAAAAAGCTCGTAAAAGACTAGGTTTCATTTAGTCGCATGTAGCCGAATCAAACTATTTTAAATAATAAGTTGAGTGCCTTTTTCTTTCGTTTGTCCACTCACTCGTATATAATATATATATATATATATATATATATATATATATATATATATATATATATATATATATATATATATATATGTATGTATGTATAGGGAGAGAGAAAGATGTGATATACATGAGTGTGTGGATTGTTAAAGAGTGTTGACAAATAACGAGGGAAAAATCGATATGGATGAGGTAATTTTTGAGGAGAAGTGTAACTTCCAGCCGAACAAAAAAAAAACTCCACCATGACCAGGAATTTGATGCAGTGTAAAAGTTTCTGAACATAAATAAATCTAACAAAATGTAAAAGTTTTTACGAGAAATTTATTTGTGATTTGCCTTCTATATCAAACATGGCGGCAGCAATGTAATTAAGCTTGATACTAGGAAACGCTATAAATTTTTTCATAATTCCATGGAAATAATAACTTGAAATTCCACAGAACGGATTTAACATAATTACTATCGTCATTATTCTAAAGGTATGCAAATGAAATTTGTTATTGGCGTTGTGTATGTGTTTTATGGACAAATATCTGTGTCGTATATGTGCATAAATGTGTGTGAGTGATTGATGTGAAATGGAGGGGGGGTCATCGTCGTTGTTAACGGGGTCGTCGACATGGTGGTGGTGGTGATTTTGGTGCTTTTGGTGGCATTGGTTGTACGGTCTTTGTTACTAGTTGCTCTGTAAATGTTTAGACAAACTTCAAGCAAAGTTTCATCTTCCAACTCAATAATTCGACGACTAATACCAACATTAACATACTATCACACACCTTTATTACTACTTTCAAATTTTAACACAATGCCATCAATGTTAGGACAATGAGACCAATAGCTTACATCGATTCCCGTGCTCAACTGGTACTTATTTTATCGATCCGAAAGGATGAAAGGCAAAGTCGATTCCGGTGGCATTTAAACTCAGAACGTAAAGAACTGAAAGAAATGCAGCTAAGCATTTTGTCCGGCACAGTAACTATTCTGCTA
The DNA here is from genome assembly GCF_046866305.1 of Octopus bimaculoides. Lineage (NCBI taxonomy): Eukaryota > Metazoa > Mollusca > Cephalopoda > Octopoda > Octopodidae > Octopus > Octopus bimaculoides. The sequence continues at coordinate 15,222,281 of NC_142943.1, forward strand.
GTTCACCGCCTCATACATCTATTTTTTTGCCTTTTACTTAGCAGCATTATTCCTTTAGATTGTACGAGAGTCAATGGTCAATAATGATGCCGATTTCACTAGCCGTTACCTTGTAATTGTCTGTCCGAAACCCTAAGAAAAAAAAATGTATGGGAGGGTGTGCATCTCACTATTTCAGCCTCTTGTGGCAATATGTTCTCGGTTTCCAATGCCAAGTAGTCAGCTCCGTAAGCTCTATCAATATTAATTGACAGAATTTTTTCCTATATATCATGGAGACAACCTTCTAGTTGCTGTTTTGTGGGTAACGAAAAATCCCCGCCATTTTGGGGATGATCACGTAGCCGTCAGTCTTCTTTGCTAATTCTTGTATACACAGTTCGGGCAAGGAGAGATTAGATGGATTAAATTAACTTTGTCAGGCCCACTCTTTACTTTCTCCTCGACTTTTACTGCTTTATTCGTAACAAAAATGTCATCTCGAAATTTTTTTCTTACTCGACTCTATATACGTTTGTACGTAAATGTGTTTCGTGTTGTTCTTATCGTTGACAAAGAAAGTGCTTGCATCGTTCATTTTGGTGGTGTTTTTAATGGAATTGTCATTAGTTTTCTTTCTCCTTTCGTAATGTGTATCATGATGTAGAGTATTTTCTTACTTTGTTATATGTCGGCTTTGTAGTCTTGGATTTACATTTGTTTCTTTCGCTGGGTATGACGAAGTTTTCGTCGCCAACTATTCTATATGTAGCCGGAGTGAAGAAAAATAAAATTTGTCCATTTTTTTCTAAGCCTTGAATAAGTAAAACTTCTAAACTCTTCAAAACTTTGTGGTTGGATAAGTTTTTTTTTTTCAAAAAGTAATACTATTCCATGAAGTTGCACGAGGGAAAATCTTTTGCTTCGATAAACGACCTAAAAACACGTGTGACTGGTTCAGCAGTAAATAATAATTACTTTAAATGTTAGTACAAAGCCCGCAATTTTGAGGAGAGACTCTACTACTTGCCTGGTACTTTATTTTATCGACCCCGAAAGAATGGATTGTAAAGTTGACCGCGGTGGGATTTGAACTCAGAACGTACAGAAATACCGCAATACATTTTGTCGGACGCTCTAACGATTCTGCCAGCTCGCCGTCCTAATAATCCTTTCTACTATCGGTACAATTTAGGGGAGGGGACTAAAATTAATTTCATCGACCCCAGTGCTTGACTGACACTTATTTTGTCGACCCCGAAAGAATAAAATGTAAAGTCGACTTCGGTGACATTTGAACTCCAAGCGTAAAACCGGAAGAAATGCCACTAAGCATTTTGTTCGGTCCGGGAACGAATCTGCCAACAAACCGCCTTAATGATAAGGTTTTATTTGCCACTATGGCTGACAGTAAACGTTAAAGAACATGGTGCTTACATATAAGTAGAGCTGGACAAAATATAGTTATAGACAAGTGTAAATGGGTAAAGACATGGACGATAGAGTGGTAGTTCTGCTTGCTATAGTCGAGAAACGGGTGTTTGGTCATTGGTTTCCAAGATTGACCATGAGGTAACCTCATGTACCAGAGCTTTAGTCGAAGAAATTCTGCGCTGTCCTGTTAAAAGCACAAATAAGTCAGTTTCCTTTCCTTTTTGCCTCCTCTTGGGTGAACTCGTTAGGTAAGGAAACACTATTTGGTTTGATATAGGATTTGCAGGCAGTTTTCATGTCTGGAATCCCAAAATCTTTGGGAAACAAAACTGAGGCAAAAATTAACCCTATTAACATTCCGTACAATCTCAAATAGGTTTTCCGCTTTCTCTGAACAATCTAAATCTGTCAGTGTTTATATATTTTGTATACAAAATATCCGGTGCAAACTCTCAGAACTAATCAATAGATTGGGATGATTTTTTCTCAAAAATATAAGGCCTTCTATATTGAAAAATATGCTTGGTGCAATGCTCGCTTGTTCATGAATTTACTTATTTATTTATTTATATCATTGTTTTATGGAAATAATTTTCTTTTCTTATGGCGGGGAGGGGGGGTTGCGGACACTCTGTTGATTTGACGCCATTCCAATAACAAACCGACACAAAACCGGAGCAAATTTTCTCAAATAAAATTCAAATATGTACTTTTTAATGCGAAAAACAATTCAATAGAATTTTACTCCCTTCTAAAGTAGTTAGGGATATAAAAAAAATTAATATAATGTAAGCAAAAATGTTTATCCAACATCTCAAATAGAAACTGACATTTAACAACGTCAAATGTTAGAATTCTGTTTTTTAAATTTATTTATTTATTTATGTGTTTCAGCCAAGTGGCTGCGGTCATGCTGGTGCAATTAAATAAAAAAAAATCCACTGGTTTTGTAAACATGAATTAGGCACGTAAGAAATATCATTCAGTTTTTGAAAATCTTTTGTAAATGTAATAAAAATGGGGAGAGGGAGACAAAGTAAACATGTCTGCACTCGCTGTTAATTTTAATACGAGATCACCATGTCGCGCACATATGGTTGTGATGCATGTGCCTGGTGTACCCTTATCAG
>NC_142943.1:15229823-15237323 GCF_046866305.1 Octopus bimaculoides
TTTGAAAGAATTTCCTATAAAACTAGATTTTAAACATTGAATGGCTATGGCGGTCCACCAGAATAAAATAATAATCAAATAGGTCCATGGATAAAAAATATATAGTTGAGAACCCCTGGCATAGCGTAACATGGATCGCTCACAATCACTTGGAACGATAGCACAAATCATGCTTTTACATAATTGATATCCAATGCAAAAATGCAGCAACTCATCTCACAATGTACGCGGAGGAGAAAAAAAATCAATAATTACAGGGACCAGGTTGGCCACAATCAGTTTGTGTCGGTCGCTGTCGAAACGTCAGGTGTTGTAGGAACTCGTACGACCGATTTTCTTCACAAAATAGGGATAACGGCGGCCGTCGGAGAAATAAGCGCGACGATGTCCTGCTTCAGCAAATGTCGCAGGACATTCTCCGCAGCAACACCATCGTGGTCATTACCATGGGGCGCGGTTGAGTACACCATTTGTCCTAGGTATGTAGCCCATCGCCTTCTCCCCTCCATCTTCAACAGCTTTACCTCTTTTTTCTTTCTTTTCTATTATTATTATTATTATTATTATTATTATTATTATTATTATTATTATTATTAATAATAATAATATCATTATCATCATCATCATCATTACTGCAGCGAGCTGGCAGAATCGTTAGCACGCTGGACGAAATGCTTAGCGGTATTTCGCCTGTCGTTACGTTCTGAGTTCAAATTCCGCCGAGGTCGACTTTGCCTTTCATCCTTTCGGGGTCGATTAAATAAGTACCAGTTACACACTGGTGTCGATATAATCGACTTAATCCGTTTGTTTGTCTTTGTTTGTCCCCTCTGTGTATAGGCCCTTGTGGGTAGCAAAGATATAGGTATTTCGCCTGTCGCTACGTTCCCCCAAAATTTCAAGGATTATTATTATTATTATTATTATTATTATTAGTTGAAGTCGATAAAACAAGTACTAGTTGAAAACTGGGGTTGATGCAGTCCACTCCCCATTTTTCCTGAAATTACTGACGTTGTGCCAAAATTTGAAATGTTCTTATTCTTAGCAGCAGCAGCAGCCCCAGTAGTAGTAGTAGTAGCAACAGCAGTAGCATAAATGATAATAATAAATAACATTACGAATAACAATTATAAAGAAAATAGCCACAATTTTCATGCCATACAGCCTCAAATATCACACTGATATCATCTATTAAGCTTTGATAACTGTTTGTTTTTATTTCGTGTGTGTGTGTGTGTGTGTGTGTGTGTGTGTGTGTGTGTGTGTGTGTGTGTGTGTGTGTGTGTGTGTGTGTGTGTGCGCGCGCGCGCGCGTTGTCAGAGGAATAGAATATTTTGGATTATGGTAACCATAAAACTTAAAATGCAGAGAATCTGATATAATCTACCAACTATGAACACAACCACTCCCACAAAAAAACATCATCCCCACAACACTACCACCAACTCCAACACCAACACCATCGCCTTTGGCGACAAAACTGCCATCACTGGTAATAATACCAACTATACGTAATCCAGCCCCATCAATAACACCAGCACCAACACTGACACCATCGCTGCTATCAGCAGCAATAATACGATTGCTGTAAGAATAGCATCACTGCCAATACCATTAATATTGATTTCAAATTTTGGCACAAGGCCAGCAGTTTCGGAGAAGGGTATAAGTTGATTACATCGACCCAGTACTCAACTGGTACTTATTTTATCGACTCTGAAAGAATGAAAAGCTAAGTCGACCCCCGGCGAAATTTGAACTCAGAACATAAAGGACAACATTGCCGCTAAGCATTTGCCCGACATGCTAACGATTCTGCCAGCTTCGCCGCCCTGATAGAGAATAAATAATTCTTTCTGGTATAAACCCAAGGGCTGAAATTTGATTTGAAGGGAGAGGCTAGTCGATTACATCGACCCCAGTACTCAACTGGTATTTATATTATCAACCCCCAAAAGGATGAAAGCCAAAGTCGAGCCCGGTGGAATTTGAACTCAGAACGTAAAGACGGACGAAATGCCGCTCAGGGTTCTGGCAGCAACATTGTCAATATGAATACCAATGTTATCAATATGAATTATAAATACCAACATCAGTAACAACAGCGCCCCGCCGTTAACTTCCTTTGAATCTGCGCTGTGTTGCTGTTATTTTCATTTTCATTGCAGCTTAGCGCCCAAGTAGGCTTATGAGCACAAGCATTCCACCCATGACCATATCAACTAGTATGTTCCTATACTACCAATACCTATCCGCTATGATGTATCTCAATGTCCAGTAATATCTCACATACTCTTCCTCGTCTACAACTAAATTACTCTCGCTACGTAAAAGAATGACATCCTGCACTTCGGCTCTAACTCACCTGCTCAAGACGTCATCAACCCGTAATTTAAACACCTCAAGTCCTGACGTCATCAATAGATAATTTCAAAGCATCTTCAACCCATAAATTAAACACTTCACGTCAAGATGCCATCTTCAAGAAATTTAAATGTCTTGCATCCTGATGTCATCTACCCGTAACTTAAACACCCACACCTTGACGTCATCTACCCATCATTTTAAGACCTTCCACATTAATATATATTTCAAGAGATACTTTAAATCATCCTTTGATGGAGATATGACAAGACAAATAATAATAATTCTTTCTAAATTTTGCAGAAAGGCAGCAATCTTGAGGGAAGTGGGCAAGTCGATTACATCGTCCCCAGCACTTGACTGGTGCTTTATTCTATCGACAATAAAAGAATGAACGATAAAACTGATGACTGCAGGATTCGAACTCAGAACGTAAAGAGCTGGTAGAAATTCCGTTAAGCATTTTGACCGATATGCTAAAAGGTTCTGCCAGCTCTCTGAACAAGCTAGCTCCTCCTCACGTAATCCATAATCTCACCTTCTCACAGATACAGTACTAAACATTTTTCTCACAATTATTCTTGCTGTGAATTTCAACCCCCAATGGAATTTCGGTTGCACCGATATCGCTAGTCTCTAAGGGTCTGCAGGGGACATAGAACTTCGTCATTTTGGGATGGGGTGCTAATAAGAAAGGAAAATGTCGAAGAGATTTACATATTTGTATAGATTTAACAGACGAAAGAGAATTATGATGTCAGAATTAAAATGAATTTTAGAAATATTATATATGCATTGAAAAAATCATAACAATAATAATATAATAATATAATAAATAATTGTAACTATAATTAAATGTTTTCACCATGCCGAAAAACTTAATACAATGAGGAAAAGCAATTAAAAACAAAGAAAATTTGCGTGTCATTAATTTTGTGAGTGTTTTAATTATCGGAATAACATATGCGAAAGGAAAAATATAGAAACGAAAAGAAATAAAAGTTTGTGCTTGTTTTTTAAACTTTACAAAACTGTCAATGCGTACAAAGGCAGCAAATGGATATTTCTAAAATTATTTATGATACAACGAGTGAGAGAACAAACGAAAGAAAGTAGCACTAAACACATTTGGTTCGAGTTACATGTATTTCATAACAGTTTCACTCAGATCTACATTATTTCAAGTTTCTTGCACGAAGAATACGTCCACTTCATTAAATATTCGGTAATGGTGGAGGGGAGGGGGAGATGAATGCGCTGGAGTCACTGAAACTTTAAGTAATGAGTAACTGAGTCAAACTGGTATTTAATATAACGATTCAGGCGTTAGCTTTTATAGAATCAGACGTGGTTGTGTGGTTATGAACCGCACTTTCAACCACGTGGTTTTGGGTTCAGTCCCTCTGTGCGGCAGTGTCTTCGACTAATGTCCTAGTCGACTAATACCCTGTGAGTGACATTGGTATACGAAAACTATGTAGAATCCTATCGGTGTATGTATATATATATATATATATATATATATATATCACGTGATCACCAGAATATCAGATACTAAAATTCCTTGATTCAAATGAATCCAACGATTAATGAATGAATGAATTATTTATATATATATATATATATATATATATATATAAATGTATGTATATATATATATATATATATATATATATATATATATATATATATATATATATGTATGTATGTATGTATGTAAGTATATATAATATATTCTTTTCTACTCTTGGCACAAGGCCCGAAATTTGCGGGGAGGAGGGTCAATCGATTAGATCGGCTCCAGTAAGCAACTGGTACTTAACTTATCGACCCCGAAAGGATGAAAGGCAAAGTCGACCTTGGCGGAATTTGAACTCAGAACATAAAGACAGACAAAATGCCGCTAAGCATTTCGCCCGGCGTGCTAGCGTTTCTGCCAGCTCACCATCTTATATATATATCATATTATATTACACATGTGTGTGCGTGCGCGCGCGATTGTATCCATATAAGTGTGTGTGCGTTTGCATGTGTGACAGTTGATAACGACAGAAGCAGTATTAATATCAAATGGTAATCTTGATCTCCAACTTAACGCGAAGGTTGTGTTAGAACACCGGATGCTGCATTATTTACATTGAGAGAATCTCTCATAACGACTCGTGGTGCATAAAAGCACTCGCAAATATATTGTTGGCAGACGAAAATCGGCTGTTATGTCGCTGCTGAACAGTTGCCACTGAAGAACCCACAGCAGGATGAAATCACGGGATCTGGCAGTCCCGGTGGCTGTAACATTCGATTCTCGTCTGTCAACGATATAATGACGAGTGCTTTTATGCACCAAGAGTTCTTGTGAGAGATTCTCTCAAGGTGAATCAAGGTAAATATTCTGTAATTCTAATACAACCTTCGCATTAAGTTGGAAATCAACATATATAAGGCGCAAAATTGCGTTTGCCCTTCTGGCCGATAACTAATTGTCTGTTTCCCGTTTGTTTGTGCATTTATTATGTTTTTAACTTTTATATATATATATATATATATATATATATATATATATATATGTGTGTGTGTATGTATGTATGTATGTATGTATAGATAGATAGATAGATAGATAGATAGATAGATAGATAGATAGATAGATAGATAGATAGATAGATAGATAAAAACATACATACACACACACATTTGAATTTACAAACGAGATAAAATGCACTCAATACACATCGTAGAGTTTATCCATTTAGTCGTAGTTCAAGCTTTTTTACCCGCATACAGATACAAAGACACACAAGCGCATACATACACACACACACACACATATATATATATATATATGTGACACACACATATATATATATATGTGTGTGTGTGTGTGTGTGTGTGTGTGTGTGTGTGTGTGTGTGTGTGTGTGTGTGTGTGTAAGTATGGCTTCTCATATATACACATACGCACATATTTGGGTATCAATTTATGCATTTTTATGTTTGCGTCTTTGTAAATATGCATTTCTTGATATTTAATGTCTGTGCGTGGGATGATGTGTGTTTGTTTGTATATGTGTATGTGTAGCTGCATGTGTGTATGCATATCTAATTCACTTCCTCCCACCCTTTCTCTCTTTCCCTCTCTCCCTTCTCTATGTCTCTCTTTTTGCGACGCACTATCCCGCGATCACTCTTTCTTTCTCTCCCTCCCTGCTCTCTGTCTCAACCCCATCACCCTGTATGTTTCACTTTGCTTCGGTTTCTGATTTATTTTTCTATTGATTTGGATATTAGTATTTGTTTATCATCAATATCATCATATCAGATATATGCAACAAGATATCATTGCTGCGGCTGGCAAATTGGATTGAATTTCGGATTGCGTTTGGCATAAATTAGAGTTTCACACATTATTGATCATATCGATCAAGGAACGAAGTCTTCACAGTCAACTGTTAGCATTTCACAGCCAACAGTTAATTCTCAGTATGTGTGTGTATATATATATATATATATATATATATATATATATATATATATATATATATATAAGTACATATATGTATGTCAGTATGTAAGTATATATGTATGTATGTACGTGTGTCGGGGTGCGTATTGAGTTAACACTCAACAGCTAACGCTTCACAACCAATGTTTAATCATTCGCAGTCAGCTGTTAACACTTTACTATCGACGTTTTACACTTCAAAGACAAGAGTCGTTTTGGCCATCCGTGCTGTATTTACATTAAGTATGATATATATTTTATTATTTTTAAAATGAAACTGCTTCTGTTAAGCATAACGAATTTTTACTCCGCTGGCCGGCTAATTGTAACATCAGTAATTTCTCAATCACTGTTTTTCTATAGTGGTGACGACGGAATTTTTTCTTAACATGCGGCTGCTCGTGGGTACATGTTGCTGACGGAGCCCACACAAGAAGAAATGTGCATCTTGCACTTTCACCACCGCTGCCTGACAATCTTCTTCTGCTCCTGATATATCTTTGTGTTATTTAACAGAGTACGTCCATGAAAGATATTATCTCTGGACGAACACTGCACTCAATCTGGCTTTCCGTGACGTATCTATGTTAAGTATGAACAGATTGCTATTTCATGAGTCAGCATTTCACAACAGTCAATGTTCATTACCTCATACCCAACACTTAACTACACCAGGGTCAGCATTTAATCAACGTTTAGAACATGAGCATCGCCAAACCAACAGAGAAGCTTCTAGATGGTCGCTTGTTTTGCTAAAAATAACAACTAAATTTTCCTCAACTGACACCCTACTATCTTTTAAAAGACTATTTTGGATATTGTGTTCCTAGAAACACTATGCCTAAAAAATGGTATGAAATGGTCACAATGAAACATCTATGATCATAGGTCCGCTCGATAAGAACTGGCCTAAGGTGAAACGATAACATCGAAAGGGAGTGTCTATGTAGTGAATCGACCTGCCAGAAACACATAACAAATTCCATTCGAATCATGCGCTATTGTCGTATAAAGTGTACTATATATATATGTATATGTGTATGTAAAGAATGATCGATGGATGTATATGTATGTGTATGCGTGAATTCCTATTCTTCCGCAGGAGTGTGTGTGTGTGTGTGTGTGTGTGTGTGTGTGTGTGTGTGTGTGTGTGTGTGCGTGTGCGTGTGCATGTATGTATGTTTGAATGTCTATAGTTTTGGTAGCGGTTTTTCCCTCCTTAGGAGGAGTGGCGTAACCTGTATTTGATCATGTGATGAATTTCTGAACTGTTTTAATATATGTATATATTACGTTTTCCCAACAACTCTTTCATATGCAGGTGTGTGTCTATGTGTGTGTATCATTAACTGACGAAATAATAAAAACACTATTACTAAATTAGAGGTGATAAGGACTCGACTGTCGTGGCTTTTGTTATAGGGCCACTAAAGGCGGCGAGCTGTCAGAATCGTTAGCACACTGGGTGAAATGCTTAGAGGTATTTCGCCCGTCGCTACGTTTTGAGTTCAAATTCCGCCAAGGTCTACTTTGCCTTTCATCCTTTCGGGGTCGATAAATTAAGTACCAGAGAAACACTGGGGCCGATATAATCTTCTAGTCCCCTCCCCAAAATTTCATGCCTTGCACCTATAG
>NC_142943.1:15242323-15259823 GCF_046866305.1 Octopus bimaculoides
TTTTCTCTTGTATCGTCCTATATATTCTATGTTTTGTAGAATGATAAAGTAATGAGCTTTTTTGTGGGTACAACCGGATTACTTGAATCCATATAGTATGACTTAAATATTGTGACGTTGCTTTGCGATCCTTTCGACATCTGACATGTGGCACCCAGTTGCACCTGTACAAGTAATGTCGATTTGATGGAGGGAGTGAACTTATGTCTACACAAACATTTGATCACTATAAATAAATCATCTTGTTGTTCGGTTAGAAACTGTCGAATCCTTATGAATCGTCTAACGACAGGAGAGTCCATTATATATATTTGAACGTATGTATATATTAATATATATATATCCAATTAAATAAACACATAAAAACCAGATTATATATTTCGTTCCATCAACCTTAAATTCGCTTCATTAACGTAAAATCTAGAGCAAGTCGATTCTCTTCCTTACAATAAAGCACAACCAATGAAATAACAGCTTGCACGCGCGCACATTCACACACACACACACACACACACACACACTCCAGCGACGAACTCAAATTTCAATTACAACGACGTACTAAATTCATCTCTGCGAATCAAACGAAATTTCAAAAAAAATCTTCATAAGCAGAAAATATATGAATAAGAAATGCAATAAAAATCCTATCAAATGTTATTGAGAAATCTAGAATGGTACAAAGAGGTCACTGTGGATAAAAAAAAAAGTAAATATGGATATAAAAGAGAAATAGTGGAGTGCGGAAGACGCAGAGTAAAATTCGGAGATGGAAAAATTTTGCTATTACGTGCAACTTTATAGGTGAAGTGCTGAAGTAGATATATGAAGTTGTGTATGTACGTGTGATTGCTTGTGCGAATGTTGGTGTGTATATGTATGTGTTAGTTTAATGTGCAAAACGATTGTGTGGCCGGAGAAAAGAGCAACGCAGAGAGAGCGGGAGAGAGAGTAAATTTGTGGAGAGAATAGTATGGAAGCAGAGAAACTGGATGATGAAAGAATCAGAAAGGGCGGAAAAAAATAAAAGAGAAGGAGACAGAATTGAAGACAGAAAGAAAAGAGAGGAAATTAAAGAGCAAGAAAGAAAGCAAGAAAAGAGAATAAAGAAAACGGAGAGAGAAGGGGAGTTTCGACAAAAGGAACAGAGAGTGGGGGGAAAAGAGAATGGGAGGGATTTATAGATTAAATGTAGTCGGAAGAGCGGAGAAAGAGAGGGAGACAAAGAAATGTGGATAGAGTTAGAGAGAGGCAAGATACAGAGAAATAGGGATATTGTCAGAGAGAGGGGAGGGGGAAATAAGAAAGAGAGAAAAGCGAGTCATTAGACGAAAAGAGAACGAGCGATAATAATAGAAATATTGCATGTGTTGGTATGGCAGATGGAGAGAAGAAGAGGAGAAATGAGGAGAGTGAAAGGGAGAACAAAAGAGAGACAGAGAGAGTTGGTAACTGTATGTGATGCAATAAATGGAAGAAGTGGAATAGAGAGGAAGGAACAGAATAAAACAAAGCTGGATATTCAACATCGAAACATCTGTTTCTGAATATAGCATTCATTCGCCTTACCTTTATATCAGGTAGGGATTGTTAATGCGAAGATGGCTGAAAGAAAAATGGAGAAAGTAAAAGATGTGTGTTGTCGAATTCGTGAAATGTGGTGTTACTAAGCTGGTCTAGATGGAATTGTACATTTGGACAGGATGACTTTGTCTTGTATTTAGATAGTTATCTCCAAAGAAGACATTTCCTCGATCCACTTGCAAATGGTTTCTATTTCTCACGGATCTATTTATTTTGCTGTGGCAGTCGATGTTTCGGTCGTTCAAAAGGGTTTGTTAACATCTAATTACTTTTGATAGTGTAATTAAGGATGATTCATAACTGTAAAACCTTTCCTTGAACGTCTTCTCACACACTCTTATGTAAGTTTTCATATGGGTCGTTTAAATTGGTATGTTTGAGATGACGTCGGTTTCGTGCACTACCGACTTTACATTGCAGGTTTGGCCTAACGAAGCTTTTGCATATTTGCATGAATAATCTGGAGTGATTCTTTTGGTTGGCTTGGTGAAGATGATTGATTTCATGTTGGAAACACAGCTGTAGGTTATCTTCAGTACTTATGCCTATCTTCAACACTTATGCCTATCTTACGGAGTCAGGAACTTGTTTGTTATCTTGGTCTTAACATTCAGAAAGAAAATATGTAAACTACATTGTCTTCCTAAGCATGTTCCGGGGTTGTGATTGTGTGTTGCGGAGAGTGTATAAGGTTTTTTCCTTTCATGCTGCTATTTGTTATCTACCTAGGCCTTATAGTAGTAAGGAGCCATCCTATTTAATATTTATTTAATAGAAGAAAGATTAAAGTTTTGCGTGTTACTATTAGCTATTATATACTATGTTTACTCATTCACAGCCCCAATACGACTGTGAGTCAGCAGACCTGATAGATTCCAGCTGCGACCATATCATATATTATTACTTTTGGATAGTTTGTACCACAGACAATATGTATTTCCTTTTCTTTTTGAACCTACTCGATGTTATTTCAGAGACATTTGCTTTGTTATTTCTAACTGATATGGGCCTTAAGTACAGACGACATCGTTAGTTTTACATGAACCTCTGTAATCATTTATTATCTCGGCATATTGCCGGCATCTGTCTGACGGAAACTAACGAGTAGTAATAATAGCGAAACTTATCTTTGCGTTACCAATATGATTTTGTAGGGGAACGTGCACGAATTGGTAAACGTTTGTTTATATGTATATGCATATTTGTCAGTTATCGATTTGTTTATCTGTTTGCTTACGTACAAACTTACATACATGCATGCATTCATACATACAAACATATATATATATATATATATATATATATATATATATATATATATATATATATATAGGAAAATGAAAAAAAGCCAGAATGCTGAACTGGAAGCATAATTTAATAAAGATTTTTTCTAACCGGTTTTCATTGCGATGGAGCAAATTATCAAGAAGAAGGAGAATGAAAATGTTTTTTTACAAAGAAGTACAAAAAAGTACAAAATGAAGAAAATAATATATAAAACAATAATATATAAAAAAAAAAATATACCCATACATTATATTGTCTTTGAGCTTTTGTAGTTCAATAGTAGTTCATGTATAAATTGGTAGGAAAAATAAGGATGCATGAGAGTTGAGAGTTTTGTTAGGTTTAAAAAAAGGGTTAAAAGTTTGTGTTAAGCAGGAAATGTGGTGTCAAATGTGGTGTCAAAATGTGGTGTTTTGTCACCACATTTCCTGCTTAACACAAACTTTTAACCCTTTTTTTAAACCTAACAAAACTCTCAACTCTCATGCATCCTTATTTTTCCTACCAATTTATACATGAACTACTATTGAACTACAAAAGCTCAAAGACAATATAATGTATGGGTATATTTATTTTTTTTATATATTATTGTTTTATATATTATTTTCTTCATTTTGTACTTTTTTGAACTTCTTTGTAAAAAAACATTTTCATTCTCCTTCTTCTTGATAATTTGCTCCATCGCAATGAAAACCGGTTAGAAAAAATCTTTATTAAATTATGCTTCCAGTTCAGCATTCTGGCTTTTTTTCATTTTCCTATTATTTCTCCACGTGCGGTTAACACAACCCCACTATTTACTGACTTATATATATATATATATATATATATATATATATATATATTAATTAGTTATAACGTTGTATTAGGCATACACTTGCGCGTGCGTATGTGTGTGTACCTTGATTTATCTGTACTTAGAGCTGCCTATGAATGCATTAGTATGAGCATCACTATTCGACCCTGTTTACCTCTTTCTCTCTCTCTCTCTCTCTCTCTCTCTCTCTCTCTCTCTCTGTATATATATATATATATATATATATATATATATATACACATATTATAAACATATATAATATATACACGCATGTATTATAAACATATATACACATATATTTATATATACTTATTTATTTATATATATATGTGTATATTTATATATATTTTTAGATATATATGTATATATATATATATATATACATTTATATATATATACATATATATATATATATATATATATATATATATATATATATATATATATATATATATATATATATATATATACAAATATATATATACACACACACACATATATATATATATATATATATATATATCACTATGCAGCTAGCCACTTACACAACTCACGTATATGTGTTTGTATGAATAAATGTATTTGTGCATGTATGCAAGTAAATATGTATATACATATTCCTCATTTCCTTTCCTCTCTTGCGTGTCTCTTCCTCAACTTCTCTATAGTATATGACGAAGGACTATATCCGAAACGTTATACTTTAACTCTACATATTTCTTCTCTAGGCGTGAGCCAAATAATATTAACTGTGAAAGCCCCATGAAAATTTGTTGTTGTTGTTATACGTCGTGAGGTGTAGCACAGGACTTGGAACTTTCCAGCATCAAACAGCATATTTTTATCCTCATTCTACCTGTATATTGTGTCCAACTCCTGTTGCAGGTGCGCAACATCTCCAGGGTTCTGTATCCTCCGAGAGACTTTTGTATCATCTGCGTAGCTAGCAATGGTCTCTATGTGAGCAGCTGAGGACATGTCTGGGAGAACCACTATGAATAGCAGTGGCCCTAAGACAATCCCCAGAGGAACACCACTCACTATACGTGTTTCCGTAGAGGTGGTGGCTCCATTGGCCACGACTGCTTGACTTCTATCTTTTAAAAAGTTGTGTAGTCACCTTTCAAGTATTTCGACTATGCAGGGATCACGCAGCTTGAGACATATCATTCCATGGTTGACTTTATCAAAAGGTTTTGCAAGGTCAAGATGTATTATGTCCACATTTGAGTTGTTGAGCAGCTGCTTTAACACCCAGTCTTGTGTTGTAAGTGCTGTGTCAGGCAGCTTCTACCTGGTCGAAAACAATGCTGAGTGTCAGTCAGCAAGCCACAGCAAGTTTCCTAATTCAGTGATAATTCAGATTATAGAAGTAATTTTTTAAATTGTGGTTATATATATGGAAACCAATACAATGAATAAATTTTAAAACTGATTGAGCAACTACTTTTTAAAAGAAAGGTATGGAGTTGGATGACAAGGGAATTGACTGTAACAGAAAAAATTATATAAACACTCAGTGAATCGAAAGCCTTTTTTTTTTAATATATTGTAGATGCAGGGAAAAAAATATACAAGATTGACTCTGTCATGAATAAGTAGTCGCGTGTGATTAAAATAGGATGTAATAGAAGTAAGCGCAAAATTAAAAATAAGAGCGAATAGGTACCACTCAGTAAATAAATTTTGGGGCAAGGCTATCAATTTCTGGGAAGGGGTTAAACCGATTACATCGACCCCAGTGCTCAGCTGGTACTTATTTCGCCCGAAAGATATGTATGATATAGTCAGCCTCGGCAGAATTTCAACTCAGAACATAAAGACGGACGAAATGCCGCTAATCATTTTGTCCGGCGCGGTCGTGATTCTGTCAGCTCGCCTCCTTCTCTCAATAAATAGATTAAATAAAATACTAATAATAAACAAAAGAAGAAAACAAGAAGTTAAAGAAACAAAATCGCTATAAGAGAGAAAGGGAAAAAAAGAAAGAAGTGGAACAAAATTTTTTTCTATTTTAGGCGCAAGGCCCGAAATTTTGTGGGGACGGCGCAGTCGATTAGATTGACACCAGTACGTAACTGGTACTTAATTTATCGACCCCGAAAGGATAAAAGGCAAAGTAGACCTCGGCGGAATTTGAACTCAGAACGTAAAGAGAGACGAAATATCACTAAGCATTTCGCCCGATGTGCTAACGTTTCTGCCAGCTCGCCGCCTTAAAGGGGGAAGCAATAGATTAGAAGAGAGATTGGGGGGAGGCAAAATACGAAACGCAGAAAGTGTTACATGTTGTATAGGACATATATGGAATATGACTTGTAGCAAAGAGTCGGGAGAAGGAAATGGTTGATAGCTAACATGGTGCTAGAAAGATACAAATATACGGAAGGACGAGGAAGAAATTAGAATAATAGAAACACCGAATGAGAAAGGAATGAATAAACAAAGTGCGAACACACAGACACAATAAAGGATTATAAACAAAACTGTAGTATACTTACGAAAATGTGTAAAACTGCTGAAAAAAGGAAAGATATATGTGTGCTAATTATTATCATTATCATTAGAAGATTCATAGTCTAGTGGTTAGGGTGTTGCACTCACGATCGCTCGACCGGTGAGTCCATCATTATTCATTATCAAATTTTAATATAAATAAAATAATAAATTATTCACCACACAAACATGGAAAGCATATTCTTTATCCTGAAAACAAAAGAAAAGGACAAACGACAACACGGCAAAATTGTCTGGTTGCTATTCCAATATACATACAAACACACTTGTTCATGCATACACATGTTGGTACATACTAATAAATATATATGTTCATATATATGTTCATACAAACATTTTCATATACAGAGAGCCTTAGTGGTGGGATATATAGATGGTTATGAAGCTAAGAATAAGAAATGTAGATAAAAATAATAACGAACACGATTTGCAGGACATGTTTACGGCGATAAGGATGACGAATGTGAAAATATAGTGCGGTAAAATAAATCGTGTATAACAAAATTCGATGTCTGAAAAAAGTGGGGGAACACAATACGATGTACCAAGGAAAAGCCGAGGTACTTTAAAACTGAATTATTTTAAAAGGACGATATGATTGGCGAAGCTTACGACAAGAATTTCGAAACATGTCTACAAGAATTCAACAGTTCTGTTTAGCAGTTCAATGCAGATTTGTCTTAGGATAGTATAAAATATTTTTCACTCAAGCACAACGGACATCTCAGAGTGTCCATACGATTCATACTTGTAAGGGTTAGTTTACTCCAAAGTAGACCAATGTATCTTAAAATGGGCAGAATCAGACATGTACATCGCATGCAAATATATACATACTTACACAAACACGCACACACACACACACACACACACTCATATATATGTATGCATATATATATATGTATATATATATATATATATGTGTGTGTATATATATGTATATATATGTGTATATATATGTATATATATGTATGAGTGGCGGTGTGGTAAGTAGCTTGCTTACTAACCACATGGTTCCGGGTTCAGTCCCACTGCGTGGCACCTTGGGCAAGTGTCTTCTACTATAGCCTCGGGCCGTCCAAGGCCTTGTGAGTGGATTTGGTAGACAGAAACTGAAAGAAGCCCGTCGTATATATGTATATATATGTAAACATCTATATATATATATACATATATATATATATATATATATATATATATATATATATATATATATATATATATATATATATATATATATATATATATATATATATATATGTATGTATGTATATATATATCTGTATGTATATATGTGTGTATATATATATATACATATATATATATGTATATATATATATATATATATATATATATATATATATGTATATATATATATATATATATATATATATATATATATATATATATATATATATACATTTCAAAATATAACTACATGTGGATTGTTGGCGATTTATTTCCTCCGTCTTCCTTTTCTATTGGACTTTCCTCTGTCTCCTGTTTCTGAAGAAGAGCTTTCCTCGAAACGTAAAACTAAATTTCTTTGCTTCCCTGAGCGTCTGTTAATACTTTGCATGTACCACGTCCTCGCATTGTTGTTTTCTCTTCTTCTTGTGTCTTTTCTCCGTTTTTTTTTTTATTTTATATATATATAAACATGTATATATATACATACATGTATATAACTATATACATAAATATATAAATATATATATATATATATATATATATATATATATATATATATATATATATATATATATATATATATATATATATATATATATATATATATATATATATATATATATATATGGGAGAATATACAAAAAATAACAACAGACGAGGACAGGTGGTGTAAATAACAAAAGTATATATTAGTATGACGCTCGGGAATACGGAAAGTCTTTGACGTTTCGAGCTACGCTCTTCAACAGAAAGAATACGGAGACAAGGAGAAAAACACGGAGAAAAAAAATTGAATAGTGTTCAGTCAACGGTCAATCATAATAATGGCCGATCATAACAATGGCTGACCGGAAGTTAGAAATTCTTATTTCAGGAGAGCTAAGAAAGGGGGAGATAACAAATATATACATATACATATATATACATACATACATACATAGACTTACATATGTATATATACACACATCCATATATTTATACATGCACACACATTACACAGTAGTTGGACAAAATAATGGAAACACCTTAAAATTTCAAGCAAATATATTTTAATATGGGATAGGACCACCTTTGGCAGTAATTACAGCATGAGGTATGGACTTGCACAAAGTTTGAATTGCTTCCAAAGGAATTTTTGTCCATTCTTCAGCTAAAACAGTCTCCAGTTCTTGTAACGATGATGGTAGAGGATAACGACTCCTTACTTGCTTTTCTAAAATGCACCATAAATGTTCAATAATAAAGAGATCTGGGGATTGTGGTGACCAGATAAGATGTTTAACTTCACTAGAATGGTCCTCGTGCCATTCAGTAACAACTTTAACTGTGTGAATTGGTGCATTATCATCCTGAAAGATTTTGCGTGCTTGCGTGTGTGTGTGTGTGTGTGTGTGTGTGTGTGCGTGCGTGCGTGCGTACGTGTGTGTGTGTGTGTGTGTGTGTGTGTGTGTGTGTGTGTGTGTACATGTATGTGTGTGGCGGCATCTCGACCGTCTCTATATTCTGTGTTCAAATTCCGCCGAAGTTAACTTTCCCTTTCATCCTTTAGGGGTCGATAAATTAAGTTCCAGTTGACTACTGGGGTCGATATAACCGACTAGCCCCACTCCCCGAAAATTTCAGGTCTTATACCTATAGTAGAAGTGATTATTATTATTGTCTGTTTCCCCCTCTCTCTACACTTAACATTTCCTTCACCTCCTTCCTAAATTCTTACCTATAGCCTCTCTCCCTTATTCTACTCCTTCCATCTTTCATTATCTCCCACTCTTTCTTTTCTCTTTCCACCCGACTGTCTCTCACTCTCTCTTTCACTCCGATTTGTATTGCTTCCTTAAACTCTATTTACAGCCTTTATCCAACAGTGTCTATAAATGTGATGTGTTTCTTCGTGTTTGTCGGTGTTAGTGCATTGTTATGTGTTTGTAATTCTGTATGCATGTATGTTTATGTGTGTGTGTGTGTGTGTGTGTGTGTGTATGTGTGTGTATGTACGTATGTATATATATGAGTGTGTGTGTTTGTGCGTACATATGTATGTATATACATATGTATGTATATATATATATATATATATATATATATACATATATATACATACTATATATGCATATATGTATATACATACATAGATATATATATATATATATATATATATATATATATATATATATATATATATATATATATATATATATATAATTGAAAAAAGCTATGAAAAACTAATATATAAACACACATATCTAAATACAGATAGATAGATAGATAGATAGATAGATAGATAGATAGATAGATAGATAGATAGATAGATAGATGCACATACATATATACATATGTATATGTACATACATAATGTATGTATGTATGTATGTATAGTCATCGTCACACTTCAATACTAACAGCACATCAGCAACCATCTTGTGATTCCTTCTTATTATACGGAGAGCTCCGTTTTTGCAAAGATGATCTCGAGATATAAGTTGCTTTTATGCTCCATTCCATATTCTGCTCCCTTTCTTGTTTTTCCTTTTCTGCCTCTACTGCTTCTTCTCCTTCCTCTTCTACTTCTTGTTTTTTGGGGTTTTTTCTTTCTCCTACACTTCTTTTTCTTTTTGTCTTCTTCTTCCTTGTCTTCTCCTACACTTCTTGTTCTTATCCCTTTTCTTCCTCTTTCACTCCCTCTTCTTCTTTTTCCTCCTGTTCTTCTTCCGCCTTTGTCTCTTCCTCTTCTCGCTTCTTCTTCTTCTTCTTCTTATTATTATTATTATTATTATTATTATTATTATTATTATTATTATTATTATTATTATTATTATTATTATTGAGTGGCCATGGCGGTGGTGCCTGTGCTGTTCTTCTCAGTGCTTGTGGTGATGGTAGTTATAGATATAGTGATTGTGATTGTCGTAGCAAAGATGGCGTCAGCGTTTTTAATACTGATGCAGTTGGGGATTTTTTTCTTTCGCTATTGCTGGCCTTGATTGTTTGTTTCTTAAGCTTTATAATCTACATCTAACCATGCAGCTTATAGCACTCGTGTGCGCATGCATACACGCACAAACTCACACATTCACACAAACTCATGTACACACACACACACACACACACACACACACACGCAGTATATGTCAATTATAAAGTTTACAAATTCATCTCATTCAATTCGATATGTTCAAAACTTATGGAAGAACTATTTTCCAGTTTTTTTGTTTTTACGTCAATGAAGAAGAAAATCAAAAATAGAAAAGAGCGAAAGACAATACAAAGAAGAAGTTTGAAAAGAAACAAAGTAATGTTTAAAAAACAACCGGACAGTTAAATTCCAAATTTGGATACAGGCTGAAAACGAATAGCTTCAATTCAAAATAAGTAACTTTTCTTTTATAAGTAAAGAAAGTAAAATTAAACTGAACATCCAAGTACTTCTAGATTTACGAACGTACAGATATTTTGGGGAGTTTGGGATTAAAATTAAACGAAACTTTTAAAGCATAGTCAGTTTTTAAAGAATAATAGATTTTTAAGGCATTTGTAGATTGTAAAACTTCGAGGATAGTTCATATGTTATAAAAATATTGTAGAATTTGTAAAGACGGCCGGGGACTAATCGGAATTAAGTCAGATTACTAGAAACAAGTAAAGAAAGTTGTTTTCATTAAACTGGAATTAAAGAGGATATTAAGTTAGTTTACCTTACCGTAATATATTTTGTGAAAAGGTCAAATTAGATTAAATGACTATATATTGGCGTTCGTTAAGTAAACAGATATTAGATATAGCCTAAGTAAAGAAAATAAAACTATTGGATCTTGTTAAATTTCTTCCAACCATTTGAAACACTTGGAGGTGTTGGTTTGTTTTCATTCATAATTAAAGCACCGATGGTTCGTGGTATGGTCCTAAACTCACAGCGAAACTATGTTTAGTATATGC
Source organism: Octopus bimaculoides (assembly GCF_046866305.1). NCBI lineage: Eukaryota > Metazoa > Mollusca > Cephalopoda > Octopoda > Octopodidae > Octopus > Octopus bimaculoides. Next base: position 15,253,650 of record NC_142943.1, read on the forward strand.
AATCCTAAGAACATCGTATATATTAATTTTAAATTATGACACAGGGCCAGCAAGTTCGAGGGAAGGAGTTAAGTTTATTACATCGACCCCAGTGCCCAACTGGTATTTCTTTTATCGCCCCTGAAAGGATGAAAGGCAAAGACGATCTCGGTGGAATATGAACTCAGACCGTTAAGACGGATGAAACATCGCTAAGCATTTTGCCCGACGTGCTAACGATTCTGCTAGCTCGCCGCCATGCACATTGTATATGTTAATAACTAGCTTAAAACATGCACTCCGTGCGGACTTTTCAGCTAGCTTCTGCGGAGGGTTAATTGGGCTGCGGTCCAAAACTAAAGAGAGCTAAATAGCATGACTATAAAACGGCTATAATGACTAAATGTCCCGGTAGTGTTTAATCAACGGTTAAAGACGCATGAGAATTAATTCTATAATGCAATCATTCTATTGTTGTAGTCCCAAGTTGAATTCCTACTGTTGGCCAATTTGACCCAAAGTTCTTATCTCGACGTAAAATTGACGAAGTGAATGTCGTTTATCCCCCCACCACCCACCTTGATCTCCGACGTCATCTGACAAACGGTAACCAAGATGGTGTGGTCAGCCAAGTTTTACCTGCTAGAAATAGCAGCCCAAATGCTTTTAAATCAGATTCCAATGCTGGATGTTTAAGAACCAATTGAAGGGGAGATTTTCAATCCCGGGACCATCCTGATTCCAAAAGGGTATGATATATCTATGTAGAGCAAATGTAGACTGAGATACAGGGGTCCCGGACGGACAGACAGAATTTCGCGTTTATTAATATAGATAAAACATGCACACAGCGTGTTTCTAGGCAGAGTTTATTCTTTTAAATATTGTAAATATGTCTCTGTAAATAAGTAACAAACGTAAACTCACACATACGCACACTCACGCAAGCACACACACGCACATACACACTCACATACACACTCACACACACACACACTCACACACACACACACACACACACACACACTCACACACACACACACACACTCACACACACACACATTTAAAATATTTAATATTGCAAACTCTGCTGAGTTCAAATTCCGTCAAGAGTGATTTTGCCTTTCGGGGTCGATAAAATAAGTACTAGTTGGGTAATCGGCTTGCCCCCTCCTCTTAAATTGCTGGCTTTGAGCTAAAATTCGAAGTCAATATGCCAAATTCTGTTCCAGTGTGTGAGATCAGTTGTTTTTAGATGTTACGGTTTAATTGAAGGAAGATCTGGCTGCTATTTCTAAGCAGGTCGAGAAACCGCGGAGAGGTTTTGACTTGGTTGCGCATGCCTATCTGCATGACAACATTAACATTTTGAGATTTCCGACTGGTTAAAATTATATAACTTTAAATGCCTGTAACTTCTTTTTATTAATTTCTAGAAAAAAAATGAATGCAAACTTCGTCATCACCATGCAAAACAACATTGTTTGAAAATAATCTGATGAAAATTGGAAAAAGTTCAAGTCGTTGGAAGAAATTTAACAAGATCCGAACTATTCATTACATTAGATGATGTTTAAAAGGAATGAAATTCATAAGTGTGAGCAAAAACACGTAAATTAATATAAAACTAAGTTACGTTAAACTACTGGCGAGCTCGTGTCAAAAGGGACATAACTAAGACAAGCTGAAAAGGCTATGAAAGGAGAAGTAAGAAATAAGAAAAAAAACGTAACAAAATACATGGAATCGTAAATAATATATTTAAAACAAATATGTGTTTACATCAAGAAAAAGTTTGATTAAATGCAAGTGTATCCAGATATGACAATCTGTAACTATTTATAAAATATATATCTAATTAAGATAGGACAACAAAGAAAGTGGTGTCCAATATGGCTGCAATGTAATAACTGAAACTATCAAAAGATTATAAAACATTGGTATTTCATTCATTCTTATCTGTTCAATAATCAGCTTTCATTTCTTATTTTATGCGAAGTATAACACTTTCTGTTTCACTTACTAATAGAACCGTATCTTTTCCTGGTCTTTCTCGTCCGTACTTTACTTATCCGTTCACACATTTTCATCGACAGCTACCTCACCAATAAAAATATTGCTCATGTATAAACAACTTTCCCACTTTTGGCACTTTTTGCCTCCCTTTTTTCCTTGTCGATTATCTCTTTTCTTTACTTTGTCACCAACTGAGTAGGATGGTCTCTTTCAGCGGGATAATCTCTTTATCATTCCGACCTACGTGTCAAGATCTGTTTTGCTGATATTCTTCAGTTTGCGAGCCAATGAAGTAGACTCTGCGTTCTCACTCGACTTGCTAGAAATAGCAGTCAAATTTTCCTCAAATCGCACCGTACAGGACATAATACATTAGATAATGTGCTCTACATACATCTAAAAACAGGTGAATTGGTCACGGCTACTCGAAGATTAACGAGGGCTACACAACAGCAACAAATCTGCAATATGACTTCCACTATTTTTTTTATTTTTTGGTTAGTAAGTTTTATTTCATACTTGCTTTTAACTAGAAATAAAAAAAAAATACTATTATTCCCATCAAACTTTGCTTTTCTCACTTGGACATCAATGTTTTGAAATTTACCTATTTTCCATTACACTTCAGGCAGATCCAGCGCTGAGTTGCACCTGTGCAGAAATATCGTTATAGCAAATATAATCTGCCCAATACCACAGATTTTCTTATCAGTTGCTTGACCTTAACCACTTTGGCATGTCCCTAAGTGGTTGACAATGTGCATCTCTGATCACGAGTAGGAGTAGTGGATTGGGGGCATCACAGCCATGTGTTGAGAGGGATTCTTTGGTTGAATAAATGTAAGAAAAGCAAAGTTTGAAAGAAATATTAGCCATTTTTAAAATACTTTCTTGAGGTAAACAAACAGGAAATAACAGTTGCTACCCAAGAACAAAAATCGTGTTACACAATATTATAGTCTGAGTTTTCATTCCGAAATCGATGTGTTTTTGCTTTGTCCAGCTTCATTCCTTGCTAACATTTTTTTCTTTTGTCTTTTCTTACTTTTTACAAATTTCATTCTTTTCAAAGTCATTCTTTTCTGAGAGTATTTCCCAGTTTACATAGGTGTATTGAAACCCGGAAGGTCATGTGGTTCGGAAGTTCCTTTTTCTTATCATGTACATCCGAATTAGACCACAGAGCGTAGCTCATTGACTGTCTTCTATGGCAGCTTCGATTCGACCTTGCAAAGGAAACTGACAAATATCAGTCATTAACACAAACACCTCTGATGAGAACTCAAAAAGACTTGAACATCGATTGCGATTATTCATCATTTTCTTTCAATTAACAGAGAAATAAAACTGACTGGAATCGATCCGAAAGCCTGGGACATTGAAGCTCAGGGCAAGCACGGCTGGCCTCATTCCATCACTGTGACAAATCATTTTGAAACTGAACGACAGAGGAAAAAGGAAGAGAAACGACAAGAAAGAAAACGGAGGCTGCACAACCGAAGCCTCCACCACGGATCCCCTGTGAACTTTGCAACAGACGTTCCCATCCAAGAATCGGCCTCGTTAGTCATCCGAGGCATAAACACGGACAGAGGGGAAGAAGTGGTCAAGAAGAAGCCAAATAGATTATCGGACACACGATAAAACGCCGCCGCCGCCGACGATGACAGAGAAATAGTTAAATTTGCCATGTTTATTTTCTACTACGTAACTTTATGCGGGCGCGCGCACACACATACACACACACACACACACACACACACTCACACACACACACACACACACACACACACACACACACAATATATATATATATATATATATATATATATATATATATATAATTTATTTATCTTTTACTTGTTTCAGTTACTGGACTGCGATCAAGCCGGGATAGAGCCTTGAAGGCTTTTAGTCGATTGAATCGCCACCGGGACTGATAAATTAAAGTCTAGTTCTTATTTTATCGATGTCTTTTGCCGAGCGGCTAGTTTACGGAGACGTAAACAAACCAACAACGGTTTGTAAGTGCTGGTGGTAGACAAACGCAAATGCAAAGACATACACACACACACACACACACACACACACACACGCACACACACACACACACACACACACACACACAGATATATATACTTGTGGTCGATGTAATAGACTTGCCCTCTTCTCCGAAATTGCTTTGCTGTGTGCCAAAATTTGACACCAATATCATTAAAGACGCTCTCTTTTTTTTTTTTTTTTTGACCCATGATCGAACCGGAGAAAAGAAAAGAAGAAAACCTCGAATCCTTGCTGATTTTCACTGTTTTGTCTTTGCACAGGAAATTTCTCCATTCACCCCATAATTTTGCATCCATAGTATGACTCTTTGTCACGGCTAGTTTTCCATTGTAACGTCATTAACCAATTTCATCTTAGAATGATTGAGCTGCCAGTTTTCCATAACATCAAGGTACATGCCAAGGCTCCTTTTGACACTTCCATCTCAAGGGGGATCTCAACTTCTCTCTACTTGTTTCCTTAAGTAGTAACATTGTAATTGGTGCGTCGTTCAAACAGAATCCGATCTGATAGTACTTTGTACTCTTGAATAAATCCCTCGCATCATTGAGATCCAGCGATTCGTTTGCTTCCCCGCCCCCACCTCCATTTGTGAATACTTTCAATCTCATCCACTAATTAACGAGAATATCTCATTCTCAGCCTCTCACTTTCTCTCTCTCTATCTCTATCTCTCTCTATCTATCTATCTATCTATCTATCTGTCTGTTTGTCTGTCTGTCTATCTCCTATCCTCTCAGTCTTTGCTTCTCTAAACTCTATATCCTTCTTTCAATCTCCTCTTCTGTGTAGCCTTCTCTCTCTTACCTCCTCTCTCTCTATCCTTCTTTCTCTTCCTCCTTCTCTCCCTATACATCCCCTCTCTCACCTCCTCTCTCTCTCTCTCTTTCTTCACCACACCGTTTGTCCTGCTCTCTGTCTGTCTTCTCCCTCCCCTCCTCTTTCTTATCTAGCCACACATAAATACATACATAAACACGCACAAACATGGACGCACACATATACATATACGCACACATTAACTTCCTACACACACACACACACACACACACACACACACACACACACACACACACACACACACACACACACAGCACGAATGTGTACATATGATCCAGGCATGGACGTGTAGTTAAGGACTTGGCTTCACAGTCGCATGTTCGAACCTCCTGACTACCACAACGGGCAAGTAAGTGATTTCTACAACAGTCTCGGTTTAACCCAAGCCTAGTGACCGAAATTTGTCGAACGGAAACTAAAATATGTAAAAACTCACCGGAGAGGCAGTTACCGTTCGTATGTTGTACACAACACCCATTTCCCTATTTAACATAATCAACTGACCTCTGGGTGCCCTTAGCAAAGTCCATTCTGGTACAAGCATTTAGACCGTTCAGAGTTGTGAGGGATCTTTATTTCACCACCACCACCACCACAATGACCTCCCTCAATCTCAGAGGTTGTGTCAATTGACTCTGACGCATTGCGTTTTTTCCTCTGACTAAGCAACAAAAAAAAAAACTCGTGATGCACCGCATTATTAGTCTAAAGAAAAACTGAGCTGAGTCTCTATGCTGGTTTCTGACTTCATCCATATGTTCATCTATTGATAATTTATCTACTGAGGGCGGCGAGGTGGCAGAACCGTTTGTACGCCAAGCAAACTGTTTAGTGGCATTTCGCCCGTCTTCACGTTCTGAGTCCAAACTCCGCCGAGGTTGACTTCGCCTTTCATTCTTTTGAGGTCGATAAATTAGGTGCCACTTGAACACTGAGATCGATGTAATCGATTTATCCCCTCTCCTGGAATTGCTAACCTTGTGCCAAAATTTAAAATCAATAATTTATCTACTGTACCAAGTATTCTATTTTTTCTCTTCTTATCGTTCCTTTTTCCTCATTTACTGTCGTTTGGGAGAAACAAACTTCCTCGTCCCAACGTCTTTAGTTTATTCAATATGGACCGGAGTTCAGTGAAGAGCATTTACTGACATCGATCGCTTATATTTCTTTTCGTTGTGGTGTTTACATATTTACATTAATCATTTTCATAATGTTTCAAATGTTCCTGTATATCTTATATGCTTTTAAATGTGTGTGTGTGTGTGTGTGTGT
>NC_142943.1:15262323-15274823 GCF_046866305.1 Octopus bimaculoides
TCTGTTAATAAATTGCACTTGTTCTTGATGTTGTTGATGCTTAGCCAAACAGTGACAACCTCGCCTGCCTTAAAAGAGCAGTCTAGATTTATATTATACAATGTCCTTTTATTTTAAAGATAGCAATGCATGATTTGGTACTACTCTACACAGTTCTCAATAAATATAGTCAATGGTATAAAATTAAGCTTTAACATTCATTTATTGAGCACTTTTGTTGATTTCTACCACGGAATGAATTTCCTGCTGTATTTTGAAAAATAATATAATCTATATGTCCGTATATGTGTGTATGTGTGCCAATGTGTGCGTTTGTTTGTGGATGTGTGTCAATGTGTGCATACGTGTGTGTATGTGTGCGTGTGTATGTGTTTCCCTCTCAACACAGCTCTCTATCGTTCCAAAATGTCCTCATTATAGATTTATCTATCATAATTCACAATCCATCTGGTCGTCTTTATGATTCTCAGTAATCCTACTTAATTTAATTTCATGTAGATTATATAATTCAGTGTGTAAAAATGTTAAAATGTACACCACTCACATTCCACGCAAATACACAGAAACACAGACACACACACATACACACACCACATACATACATACATACAAATATATGTTGTGTGTATGAATATATATATATATATATATATATATATATATATATATATATATATATATACGTATGTGTGTGTATGTGTGTGTATGTATGCGTATACATACGTAAATATATATATATATATGTACTCGTGTGTGTATGTATATACATACCAAAAATATAGTTATATCTTCAAACGTATTCCCAAGTGTGTGTGTGTGTGTTTAGAGATCGAGAGAGAGAGAGAGAGAGAGAGAGACTCTCACTGTGCATCTGCCGACTGGAATATGTTGTGATTTAGGATCGAAACCCGCAAGCAAAGTTACACACTTCCTGGCAAAATTTTAAGTCCGAAGATAACATTTTAAATATGTGACTGAATCTGTTAGCATCTCTGATAGGTGTATCTAACAGTGAAATCCCCGAGATTTTACTGCCAAGAAAGTTGCAACCAAAAAAGAATAATGACCCCTTGAAGACTAACGACTTGAAGGAAAGACTGGCATGGGTGGTGAAGCTAGCAACCTCATTCGCCGCTACGAAAGGGACTACTAAACCTCACTCCAAGAATTCTAGGGAACGGAAGCCTGAGAGTCTCATTTGAATGACTCACCCAGAACACACTTGCGGAGGAAGTGTTAGAAGTTAAGTGCAATTTCTGGGAATTTTGCAAGATTACAAAAGGAACAATAATAGGCGTAGGAGTGGCTGTGTGGTAAGTAGTTTGCTTACCAACCACATGGTTCTGGGTTCAGTCCCACTGCGTGGCACCTTGGGCAAGTGTCTTCTACTATAGCCTCGGGCCGACCAAAGCCTTGTGAGTGGATTTGGTAGACGGAAACTGAAAGAAGCCTGTCGTATATATGTATATATATATGTATGTGTGTATGCGTTTGCGTGTCTGTGTTTGTCCCCCCAGCTTCGCTTGACGACCGATGCTGGTGTGTTTATGTCCCCGTAACTTAGCGGTTCGGCAAAAAGACCGATAGAATAAGTACTAGGCTTCCAAAGAATAAGTCCTGGGGTCGATTTGCTCGACTAAAGGCGGTGCTCCCGCATGGCTACAGTCAAAAGACTGAAACAAGTAAAAGAGTAAAAGAGTAAAGAGTATACATCAATCTAGAGCAGAATGTGAAAGAGAGAAAAAACAAAGGCAGGGCAGAATAAAGATACCCGGTAACATGCTTGTGACCTTCAGTTAGGAAGCATCCCCGAAGCACATGATCACTCATGGCAGTTGTTCCACCCCAAAGCTACATGATACTCAACTTGCAAGAGAACGTAATTGTCACTAGTAAAGGATATCAGAGCACAGAGCAAATTAGACCAGTACCATAACAGGGTTCCAGCGTCCACATTAGCAGGACTAGTCCAAGGGAAAATAATGAGTGCCTAACAGCAATATTTTCAACATATCCAATAAACGTTTTGACCCTGAGGAGAGAACGAACACTACCGAATCACCTGTAAAACAACTCAGTTGGAAGGAGAGAGTGAGATTCTACATCTGAAGAGAAAAATTAAGTCTTTCACTAAGAGATTTAAAAGGTCAAATGTTGGGACGAGGAAGGAAGAAAGCATAGAAAACTTATCCAGACGAGTTCGGGAACAACTGTGCAGGCTTAGAAAAACAAAAGAGTCTCGGAGACCAAGGCTGGAAAAAGGGGCTTAGCGAGCTCGGTTCATAAGGGTCCCCTACAAGTTTACCAACACTAAATCCTCCCAAAGAAGTTGTAGAAGAGTTCTTCAAAGTCGGCACAGTGACATTCTTAGAGGATAAGCGTTAAGTGCACACTCGAAGGTCAGAAGAGCAGAAACTCAAAGTCCTAGGTGAGATTATATTATCTAATATAATATCTAGCGAAGTGGTACAATGCCTTTCTTACTCATAGAGGCAGCATATCTAGGACGAAAAAACAAGCAGATGACTCATTCAAAAAGATAGAGGATCAGACTTACCAGGTAAGTTCAAAACCAAGCTCTTCCAGCATGTGCTACTGCCGATATTCGTGACTGCTAATGATATATGAAGCATCCATGACATCAATGAAAGGAATCAAGTGGTGGGTGAACAGGTGACTTCTTATGCCAGAGATGACATCGAATACCACAGATGACTTCGAATGCTACCAAGCTTCACAACAGTAGGGTTATAGATTTGGGCGGTTACAACTACTTCTCTCTTTCTCACCACGAGTCGAAAAATTCGAAATAGCAAAGTTCAGTATTACGATGGCGTATAGAGACACCAACAATGAAAAGTTCAGAAATACAGGCGTAACTTCAAGTAGCTGGACGTGTAGTGGCACAGACTGAAATCAGGCTTCGGTTGAAGGACATCATCAGGAACTCATATATTGGAAGACAAAACTTCGGAACCATCCACTTTAAGTAATGGTGGTAGGCAGAAGAAAGACATGATTCAATATGAAGTAAGACACTTAAAGAAGGAAGAACGTAAGTCCAGAACTATTGGATTTGAATATCGAATAATCTGGACAAAACGAGATCTGTCCAAACGAAAAATACACAGAGTTTGAACTTTAGACTCTTGAGACATTTCACAACTAATTTCTGCTCTGATCAATGTATGACATCTCAATATCAATGAACTTGCACCAATGGGGAATAAGAGAGGACTCACAGAGTTGATTATGAGAAAAGAAAGATACTTTGGAGTACATACAAGCAGGGTGTATGAGTACAATTAGCCAAGGAAAATATAGACAAGCGCGCAAAAATGAAAATACGCACACGCGCGCACACAAACACATATATACTTAAGACCAAAGCTTAAATTTTAATTTTATCATTATATTTTATTACTTGTAAAATATCCCGAAATACGTTCGATTTTAATTGAACTGTTTTAGAGGTGAAAGAATTCTAAAGCCTGTTGACATTAAGTTATTACGCGACCAATGGTTGACCGTAGCAGATCATAGAAATTTTCATATTTTATCTCTTTAGGAGTTTGGAAAACATCCTCCGTCCTTTTCACTGAAAATATATCCGTCATCACATTGAAATACTGCCTGCTTTCGAGTCTTGGAACAATAGTAATACTTCCTTGGATCTCCTGGATATGGTACTTTTGAAGCAACTTTTACTTTCGAACATACATCTACAATAAACCACAGATGTGTATTAGTATAATGTTTCTCATACAAGTTGGGGCTGTGACGACTGAAATGGGAATCATGTTCAATAAAATTCAGATGGTTTTTAAACTTTTGAAATTTGCCCAATTCCATCGCGAAGAAAGAGGAGTAATAAAGAATGAACGGTTTCTGCTTTTCCAGAATAAGATGGTGAGATGTGATTTGCGAGATATTTAGCTGCAATTTCTAGCAAATCAAACATCCACGTACAGAAGCGTTCGTTGGTGTGGTTCATGCTATTAATTAGAACCCTGTCAGTCTCAAAGCTTACAAACAATCAATCACATCCCGACTAGATGTAATCAAAGACTTTCCAACCATGACCATCTCAGTCGATATTCACGAGGAACTACTACATTGTCTCTCCTTTAAAAAAAATGGTGATAAAGTGGGAATTTCAGGTAAATTTAGTTGCTGCTATTTCTAGCATTTGCCTGATCAATAAAAACACCATCATTGTTTTTCCGTTGAAATGACGTCGTTGTCGTCGTCGTCGTGGTAGTAGTAGTAGGAGGAGGAGGAGGAAGAGGAGGAGGAGGAGGAGGAGGAGGAGGAGGAGGGGAGGGGAGGGGAGGGGAGGGGAGGGGAGGGGAGGGGAGGGGAGGGGAGGGGAGGGGAGGGGAGGGGAGGGGAGGGGAGGGGAGGGGAGGGGAGGAGCGACTTAAATCTTTGCCTGCCCCAAGTATTTTCATAAGTTTGTCTTAAACGTCCATGCTTTCTTTGAGACGTTTCCGGCTTGTTTCATACGTTCGGAGTAACACAAAGCTTTCCTTTCATTAGTCCTAAGTTACTCTGGTGGTTGAAAAAAATTTGGGAATGAGTATCATGCATGACGCGTGGACGTCAGGATAATATGTCCTGTGTGTCAGATCTCATATACAGGACAGGCAAGGGTTAAATGAAGTGGTGAAGTGATGAACAGGGAGACGAGATGAATTGTAAGAGAATGAAATTTTTAAAATACAAATGAGTAACTAACCTTTTGTGTTCCTTCTTTTCCTTGATTTTGATACAACATTGCATTGTCCAAAAGGAGGTGGAAGACACATCAAGTTTGCAGTATCGAACACCTCTCCAGTTCCACATCTTTGTACGACCACTTTACCATTCACACATTCCTTATAACTCTGGCAATCATTAGCGTCAGGTTTTCGACCAACGAAATTACAGACTGAAACAAAATATATATATATTCGCTGAATACAGAAATTATATACATACATACATACATACATACATACATACATACATACATACGTATATACATACATACATACATACGTATATACATACATACATACATACATACATACATACATACGTATATACATACATACATACATACATACATACATACATACATACATACATACATACAGGGGTTGGACAAAATAATGGAAACACCATCATAGCATCATAATTTTGAAATATCTATAAAACCGTCAAAAGCTTGTTTATTTCTATGTTTTTTTTATTTACTATTAGTGTTGCTTAATATGTTTTACTAAAATTGCTGTTTCTTTTCAGATATCATCAGAAAAGGGTAATTAAAGCTCATTAAAATGACAGAACTATCGGACTTTCTGCTCGTTACGAAAACAGCCGAAATGTTTGGTGTATCAAGAAGTACTGTCTCAAAAGTAATGTCAACCATTGAGAAAGAGGGGAAAAAACCCTCATCGAAACAAAGCCGCGGAAGAAAACCAAAGATAAGGACCATGGGACTCTTACGCGAATTGTTAGAAAGGATCACAAAAGTACAGCTTCCAAAATTACTACAGAGCTTAATGACCACCTCGAGAACCCAATTTCCACAAAAACTGTTCACCGGGAGCTCTGCAAAGCCGGATTTCACGAGAGGTCTACAATCAGAAAACCACTACTTTCAAAAACAAACGTTGCGAAGCGTTTAGAGTGGAGTAAAAAACCTACAGAATTGGTCTCTAGAGCAGTGGACGAATGTTAGTTTCTCGGACGAGTCATCCTTTAGCTTATTTCCTACAACCGGCCGAGTATACGTGTGGCGACAACCAAAATAAACATTTGACTCAGACTACCTTCTTCCAACTGTTAAACATGGAGGAGGATCTGTGATGAACTGGAGGGCTATATCTTGGAAATCCGCTGGACCAATGGTTTCTCTTCATGGAAGAATTAATAGTCAAGACTATTTCAGCATTTTATCAAATTCATCCTATAGTTGCGGAACTGTTCCGGGAGAGAAACGCAGTCTTTCAGGATGATAATGCACCAATTCACACATCTAAAGTTATTACTGAATGGTACGAGGAAGATTCTAATGAAGTTGAACATCTTATCTGGCCACCACAGTCACCAGATCTCAATATTATTGAACATTTACGGTGCATTTTAGAAAAACAAGTAAGGAGTCGTTATCCCCCGCCATCATCACTGCAAGAACTGGAGACTGTTTCAGCTGAAGAATGGACGAAAATTCGTTTGGAAACAATTCAAACTTTGTACATGTCCATGCCTCATAGAATTCAAGCTGTAATTACTGCCAAAGGTGATCCTACCCCATATTAAAATAAATTTGTTTGAAATTTTAAGGTGTTTCCATTATTTTGTCCAATCCCTGTTCATACATATCTATAATATAAATCCCGTTCTGTGAGTGTGGGTGTAAAAGATTATAAGGGCTGTATTTTTCAATTGATTTTCTCCAAATAGGGAACATACATTACTTATGTTCCAGGGATGGTTTTAGACTCTTAAACATTTTTCACATAATGAGTAACAGGCCCCCTGGAGGCAGAAAATACCCGTTCCTACGTTAAGTGGAGAAGGTAGGTAACTCATTGCGAAGTAACTTTCAGAAATTGTCTCCTTTACATCCATTGTTCAAAAACTAATCCCAATTTCACCTAATATAGAGATGTGTGTAGTCGCTTTTCACGCAAAACGGCTTCACCAATTGCTTCCATACTTGTGATGCGTGAATAATTTGACCTCGAACACATGTTAGGCTCTTCATTTGATTTTTTTAATTAAAAATAAAAAATATTGCTTGTTATATTAGATTCACTTTGAAAGTTTTTTTAAATATTTAGTTCGGTTTTCTAGCATCAGTGACGTCCATATCTCTCTATCTATATCTCTATATCCATCTCTCTCTATCTATCTCTATCTCTCTATATCCCTATCTATATTTCTCTGTCCATCACTATCTCTCTATCTATCTATCTCTTTGTATCTATCTGTCTATATATTATCTATCTATATCTATCTTATTAGCGTAACTAGCTACCTTTCTCTCTCTCTCTCTCTCTCTCTCTCTCTCTCTCTCTCTCTCTCTCTCTCTCTCTCTCTCTCTCTCTCTCTTTATATCTCACTCACTCTCATTGTTTTCACCTGCATTTTTTAGACGCTATTGTTTTCACTCTAACTTCAATTGCTATCGTTTTCACTGTAAGTTTTCAATCACTATTTACAAACAACAACGACAAATTACTGACAGAAAGAAGTTCGCAATTTCTGATGAAAGTAATTCACTGACAGAAGTAACTTCAGAAATTTCCCTTAAATCCGTACACTTAGTTAATTTCCCTAAAAATTTCTTATTTACTTTTGAAACGAATTTGTGTTTCTCTGTTGTTAACGGCTTTTTTCTTGTTCCTTCGATACTTGCTCTTTGGTTCACTGACAAAGTTTCCTTCAACCCGTACAATTCTTCATTTTCCGTAAAAAAAAGATTTTATTTACTTTCTGCTTGTCGCATTAAGAAATGAAATTTCCGTTATCCGTTTGTTTTCATTGTTTACTATCTTCTGCAGTCGTGTATTTTTGTATACGTATATAACCATGCCTAGAAGGAAAGTGTCAAACTTGTCAACAATGTCAAGGTCAGTCAAAAAAATAATGTCTCTGTCCAGGGAAAGAGAGACAGCTGCAGTCTTTGAGACTTCATGAAGTGGGCCTGATCGCTAACAAAGTGACAAGGTTCTTTCAGTTAAGACACTTCCCGGAGTTTTTAGATATGCATATGTGTGGGGTTGAGCGTGTGCATATATGGAGGTGAACGCAACTACACTTATGTCCTTTGTGAACATGTCTCTTTAGTACTTTGATGTTTGTGTGCATGTGTATCTGTATGTGCATCATTGCCTTTAATATATGTGCCTTTGTAGTTGCACACAAACAGATGTTGCACTATTTGATTCTCAGTCTGAAGAAATTTTAATAGCAAATGCATGTTTCCTCTACTTGTACACTTTTTAACTTCTATTAGTAAATGAAACACGTGTAATGATGAAAAAAAATGAAACAAAATTTTCCAATCTTCTGTTTTGATATGTAATCGGTCTGTAAAAAAACTACTTTCAGGTATTTTTCAACTCTTATGCATATTTCATACAAATGTAACACCTACATGCAATTCTGGAGACTTGGAATATGCAGATGAGCTTCATTAGGGCACAGCTTCGATTATAACCCTATCAACATACCATACACACATATACACACACATACATACATACACACATATATATATATTATATATATATATATATATATATATATATATATATATATATATATATATATATATATATATATATATATATATATATATATATATATATTATATATATATATATTCGTATCTATGAATATAAATTAGGAGGCCAATGTTAGGGGTTACGTAATCATGAACATTTTCAGCCATCCATTCCTGTGTTATGAGAGCCATGTATGATATTGCAGAGTCTTACTGAAACACACATGGCCTTTCATTGCATACACTGTCTATCCAGGGCTTAACAATTGTTTCCAGGACCTCAATGTAAGCGGCAGAGTTAAGCGTATTTTCTTTTCCACAGATCTTTAGCCTGATGTATGTATGTATGTAGGTAGGTAGATAGGTAGGTAGGTAGGTAGGTAGGTAGGTTGGTTGGTTAGTTGGTTGGTTGGTTGGTTGGTTGGTTGGTTAGTTGGTTGATTGGTTGGTTGGTAGGTAGGTGGGCAGGTAATTTTGAAATTATTAGTAGTACATGGTAAATCGAGATATTCGAAGTTTTATGGACAACTTATTCGAAAAAATAATCAAACAGATGTTCTGAAAATATCCCCAATTTCTCAAGGTGAGGGTTTTGTCTTATAATTATCGATAATTCATTAAGTTACGAAGTATTATCAATAAAGGACGATGATGATTAATATCTCATTGAGAATATGTATCAAGTACCGTATTATAACACCTATAAGCGATAATACACGAAAGAATTGAAAGACTTTTTTCATTCATTCATCAAACTGTAGGATTGCAGGTATGCTATTTTATATATTTTTGCAGGTAAACACGTATAAATAATTTTATATATATATATATATATATATATATATATATATATATATATATATATATATACACAAACACACAAGCACACACATATTTACATGTGTGTGTGTGTGCATGTGTGTGTGCGTGTGTGTGCGTGTGTGCATGTGTGTGTGCGTGTGTGCATGTGTGTGTGCGTGTGTGCATGTGTGTGTGCGTGTGTGTGTGTGCGTGTACAGGGTATCCACAATGTCTTTAGACAATTTTAAAAAGTCATTACGAAAACTTTAAAAGAGGTGACAACCAAATTTTTGTTGCATATTAATATGTTATTATTTTTTAATGATACTAATAGTTATATTAATGTTATGTGTTTATGTTTCAGAAAATGACTACTTCACAGCAAACAGTACAATGTGTGTCTTGGTTTATCGAAACAAAGTCAAGTATTCAAACACGAAGAAATTACACAGCTTAATATGGAGATCAAGCACCGACACGTCAGTTTATTCGCAAATGGCATAAACAATTTATGAAAGCAGGGGCGATGCTACATAAACCGACGACCGGAAGGACAAGAATATCTGAAGAAGATATCGAGTGCATCCATCAGTCATTTCAACGTTTCCCATCTATGTCCATACATACTGCTTCCTCTCAACTGCAGCTACCTAGATTAACAGTTCATTAAGTGCTCAGTAAGAATCCGAGGTTTTATGCATATAAGATTCAATCATTGCGAGAAATTAAGGTAAATAACAAACCGAAAATAATTTGTTGTTGATACCCTGCAAAGAAAATTGAAAAAGAAGATGGTTTCCTTAATCGTATTTGCTTTACGGATAAAGCAACCTTCCAGGTGTCTGGAAAACTTGGCAAGCATAATGCAAGAAATTGGGAATCGGAAACCCTCCACATTACAAGGAAAATTGAATGTAACGGTTCAAAGGTCAATGTGTGGTGCAAAATTTTGTGTGCATCAAAGTTATTGGTCCAATTTTGTGTTTGGAAAGGACAATAACAGCTGGTACTTACTTTGGTGTTCTAAAGAATATGTTGTGCCACAACTAAAAGAGCTCATCAAAATGTCATCTTTCAGCAAGATGGAGCACCGTCTCAGGGGGGAACAAACGTCCACGGATTTCTAAATGAAAGGTTTCCAGATCACTGGATAGTAAGACATAACACCCATGAACCTTTCCGTGCGTGTCTATACGAAAGATATCGTGCACTGCACTAAAGTAAAGGACTTGAACGACCTTAAACAAAGAATACCAGCAACCGGTGCGACCATTGATGAAGGTATGTTAAGAAGAATATGGACAGAAACTAAATAGCACTTGGATGTTCTTCGTGCAACGAATGGGGCCTATATAGAAATTTATCAACTATTTGTATATAAACTTCACTATTTACTTTATATTATGTAAATATTTCAATAGTATCCGCTTTCCATTGTAATTTTGATAAAGGTCTCTATTCAGTGGACACTCTGTGTGTGTGTGTGAGAGTGTGTGTGTGTGTGTCTGTGTGTCTGTGTGTGTGTGTGTGTGTGTGTGTGTGTGTGTGTGTGTGTGTGTGTGTGTGTGTGTGTGTGTGTGTGTGCGCATCCAACACATGCATACCATATATGCGCGTGTGTATATATATATATATCTTCTTTTGAGGGTAACAGAAGACTCGAAGCAAATAAAGCTATAAATAGTAGCGTGTAAATATGTAGGTAAAAATCCTTCGGATAGAAAAGGTCCGACATAAACATGAAACAATGAAATTAAAAAGAAAATATAAATTTATATTACGCTTTGCAGTGTATGGATTTACAGCACCCTGTTTACAAGTGACAAAAACAGCTGGGTAACACGTTTTCGATCCGTCGTCAAAGAGTTCGTCTGGACCACAAGATAATTCAACTTCAGCATTGTTGACACATTCAGAATACTTCTTGCAGTCATTTGTGTCGGCTCTTCTACCGAGAAAGTTACATGCTATAAGGACAGAACACAAGAGAATCAAAAGCACGGGATTAAGCGAACTTAGTTAACTATATATAATACAGTCAGATACCTATAAATTCAAATAGAATTAACATCCACGGTAATTCCTCATGTGTGACAAGTAGATCCAAATATCACTTCAAGAATTTCAAGAAATCCGGAGTAATTGAGAACATCAGTATACATGCATACATGTTGCATGCATACATGCATGCATACATACATACATACATACATACATACATACATACATATTTTATTTCATTCTCAAATCAACACCCCACATTCACACCTACTGCAGATGGCTTGAAGTGTCTACCAAATAGCTGAGACACTGCTACCGCCATCCTCTATTGTCAAAGTCCTCCTGCACAATTATATTGTGACTCCACGACAGGGTCTATATGTGAACGTTCGAAATAACAGCTATATTTCCGTCAAATATCACTGCGCCGACTTGTGAAGAGAAGGCCACATTAGACGATGTAATCAGAGATAACCGAGATAATTATGCAGTAACAATCAAAAATCTTTGATCATTTGTCTTGTCAGTCAGATTTCACGCTGAGCTAAACAACAACACACACAGGAAAATTTATTCTTTTAAAATTAATACACCATCAAGTGTATCTATTTTTTAATATTTCATATTGCAATTAGTTTACAATATCATTACCTGTTACAGCTTTTCGAAAGCTTACTGCATTTTGAACAGTGAGAGTGACACAGGGATTGTAACTCGATACATAACATATATCATAAAGGGAATCACTGGAGAAGCCGTAGTTATGTTTGCATTTTTATTGCATGTTTCTGTTTTCTTGCCAGTGTATTACACACTTCACTGATATATATCAATAAACAATATTTATATACATGGATAGAAAACGACAGAGGCCAATATATGTATTTGTATGTGGATGTGCGTACGTATATATATATATATATATATATATATATATATATATATATGATTGTGTATTGTGTTGTGTTGTGTTGTGTGTGTGTGTGTGTGTGTGTGTGTGTGTGTGTGTGTGTGTGTGTGTGTGTGTGTGTGTGTGTGTGTGTGTGTGTGTGTGTGTGTGTGTGTGTGTGTTGGCGAGCACCAACGTTCCATGTCGTAGGCTTGATAATTGCTGAGATTTCTCTCGGCATGAAACTAATGGTACTCTTGTTAACCCACGAATAAAGTATGCATGTGTGTGTACGTGTGTGTGTGTGTGTGTGTGTGTGTGTGTGTGTGTGTGTGTGTGTGTGTGCGTGTGTGTGTACCAGAAGCGATAAATTTCAGGACTCAACGAAAGAATGGCAAAAATGTTTATATTACGTTTCGGGGTAGAACTTGGTATACATTTAGCAAAGACAGTTGGGTAACAATTTTTTTGGTTGTAGTCAAATTTCTCATCTGGACCACACGATAACTCAACTTCAACGTTGTTGATACA
>NC_142943.1:15279823-15292323 GCF_046866305.1 Octopus bimaculoides
AGAATAAGTATTTATTAGCGTGAAGACAAATTAGACTACATTCATATCTTCTGTTTAAAAGGTCATTACTAGCCGTTAGGATTTTGAGGCGTTCAGTTAGACAGATGTCACAGCGTCTGTTAGTTGGGTTATAGGAATTAGCTACTTTTAGTATGTGCCACTTTAGTTTATATTCTATCTTATTGTCGTTTAGTTCCCAGATATACCTACTAAGTCCTGTTGAATTTGCCTTATTTCTATTTTTAAAGCTAGATAGGTGCTCATTATATCTGAGGCATATTTGGTTTTTCGTCGTTCCAATGTAAGATCTAATATGGCTATTTGTGTGTAACGTCGCATTGGTAAACTATATTTTCGGTCTTACATCTATTGGAGAAATTACATTTATTCCTATCTCTACAGCCACATAGGTTGTAAGGGGTGTCTATGTCTGTGTGTTGCTGTATGGCCCTATTGTTTTTTGTGTGTGTGTCTCTCCTAGTAAGGGGTGTTGGATTAGGGTTGGAGTTAGTTCTATAAGTTGGAGGGTTGTTGGTTTGGTTGTTCGTGATGTTTCTAGCTGTATAGAATGCGTCTAATTTATTATTATTATTAATAGATGCTATTATGGTAGCTAAGTTGCATGTCAGGCTGTGGCTTATTCTTATTTTGTTCTTAAATATTCCTGCGTATTTATTGTTTACATTGAGATGTTTATCTATTATGTTCATTAATGAGCGGACTATGTTAGATTTGAGATTCATGTTGTAGGGAATGATTAGCCAGATCGTATCCTTATTGTTCTTATTGCTATTACGGCCATGTCTGATATATATATAGTTGGAATTTACAAAAAAAAACAAAAGACGAAGACAGGTGTATAAACAACAAACAGGTGTATTAGTTTAACGCTCGGGAAGATGAGAAAGTCTATTACGTTTCGAGCCTACGCTCTTCAACAGAAAGGAACACGAGAAAATAAACAGAGAGAGAATAAAAAATGCTTTAGTGGCTAGCGAAGTTGAGAGAGTTTTGAAACACAATCAGGTGACAGGTACTTTTCTTTCAAGGAATTTTTCTTCAACTTCAACTCGATTGTAATTGAGGTTGCAAATCAAATATCTGGATAATTTTTGTCGTTTAACAATTAATATTCTTTTCTCTGTTGGATTCCATGTCAATTTTTTCCCACACTAATGTCTAATTTTATCATTTTCCATTTTCAAAAAATTACGCCTAAACTGAGTCAAAATAAGTAATGACTAATTTCAATAATGGCAGTTTCGGATCAGAACACCTACATGTTTGATATTCTCTGTTTTGACGGTGATTTTTCCAATTTCTTTTTCACCACGATCTAATTTTTTCTCACCTTCCTTCTCCTCCTTGGACCGATTTTGGCCAATTTTTTTTTTTTTTTTTAGTACGCACTAAAAACGATGGGAGAAAAAAAATTTATATTTTCACAAGAAAAGGTGTGTGATTAAAAGATGAATTAGCTGTTGCTTCTGGCACATCCGACGATCACTTTTGATCACATGTATTGATGTTTTTCAATATTTTTCTCCCCATAAGCACACTTATGTTATTAAAAAAAAATTGAAAACTTCTGATTCTTTCACACCCCATTGTTTCTGTTTATAATTTTAAAATATTAGAAAGTCTGAGAAGATTAGTGCTGGAATTTATCCACAGTGCTTTAAAAAAGGTTTCTAAAAAATAATTCGGTACTTCTTTGGAATTTCCCCACTCCCCGACCCCACCCTATAACTTTTGAATTAGCAATTTTTTTTTTTTAGATTCATGTTTTCGATATCAGAGATTACGATTTAGTAAAACAAAATTTCTAATTTCAATTCCCCCTCCCCGCCCAATTTATAGTTGTCAAGACGTGTTGTCACGCACAAAATGACAGCTTCCAAATCCTGTTTCTTGATTGGGTGAAAATTATCAAACTTTAAACCTCTATAACTTTTTTAAAACATTTTTCTGGAAAAAGTGAAACAACACCAACAATTTAGCTTGAAAAAGTACATTATTGCGCCAAATTTTAAAATTTTCGATAAACATTAATTTTTGAAATGCTGGTAACCAAACCAACTAGATCCATTATAGAACCGTTAGAAGTTAGTGTCGAACATACAGCGAAGATAATTTAAAACGTATATAAGCACAATTTAACTTCATTATTTAATTATAAACTTTATAGCTGATATCAGAAGCTATAATGTCCCTCAATTGCTTGACTCAACAACAACAGTTGAATTGACAATTTCGTTTTGGCAAGCTATTAGACTGTTACATCGTGTGAAAGTTTGTTCCATGTATAACCGAAATATGGAATTGACAAAGGGTGGTAAAACAAAGGAAAGTTTGAGATGGAAATGTGGAAGGCCGTGTAGACAGGAGAAGGGTTTGAGACATGACACATTCTTTGCCAATAGTAATCTGAACTTCAGAAAAATTTTAATGTTCATTTACTTCTAGACATATGAAGTATCTCAAAGAAAATGTCAACGGGAGCTGCAATAGTGAGGCTATTTGTAATTGGAAGAATTCCCTCCGTGACATATGCGCAGATAAAATATTAATGGATCCTATATTACTTGGTGGCTGTGGACGAGAATTTTAGATTAATGAATCTGTATTTACAAAGAGAAAGGTGCATGCTGGCAGATTGATACCACATCAGTGGATTTTTGGTGGCATTGATGCAACAAGTAAGGAGTGTTTTCTTGAGGCAGTGGCAAAAAGGGAGATATCAACAATCTTTTCCCTGTGTTGGACAAGTACGTGAGATCAGGAACCACTGTGGTGTCAAATCTGTGGGGAGCATACAGCACCATTGGTAACAGAGGATTCCAACATCTGACAGTGAATCATCAAATGAATTTCGTTGATCCTATGTCGAGCCCGCCGAAAATCTGTAGATGAGGGCAAAGCGGAGGAACAAGGATAGTGGAACTTCACGTTCACTGCTTGACACTTATTTAGATGAGTTTATGTGGAGACAAAAATACGCTAATGGTAATGTCTTCAATAATATTATACGTCAAATCTGTGAAAGTTTACCCTGTGTGAATGCTTAACTCATATTAACTCACTGTCCTATGCTTAACCCACTGTCCCCGTTTGAGGAGAGTTGAAATATTTTTTTTCATCTATCGCTTATTACATATTCATTTGTATGTTTTAGCTGAAATAGGTTTATTTACTGCAATAAAGATTAACTGGATGCTTCAGTATGTTTTTTTATCCCGTTTTTTATAGTTATATAAATATATAACTATCTTCAGAATTTCAAGAGAAATTGCAAAGGAATCCGAATTTTTTTTAAACGATTCAAGAAATGGGGAGGTGGGGATTGAACACACGCATATATATATGCGTGTGTGTTTGTGTGTGTACGTTTGTGTGAATGGGGTATAAAATAATTAAGATAGTTAGGCACAATTTTAAACCAAAAAGGAAATAATTAACCGTCACTGAAAAGTGATCAAGGGTGCAGAGAATAACAGTATTGCTAGAAATAAGAATCAAAGCTTTTTAGCCACAAATGCACATGTTCTATGTACTGACAAGGATGACAACTTCCCCACCACAAGTGATATATACATATAAATATACATATATATGCATTGTATACATATACATATATATGATACATAAATATATATAAGTACATAAGAAAGAAAATATATGTTATATTACATGGAAGAGTGGTAGTCGGCAATGCTGTGGTTGTAGTTATGGAACCTCTTATACACTCAGCAAAGACAGCTGGGTAACAACCTTTTTGTTTGTAGTCAAATAATTCGCCTGGACCACACGATAGTTCAACTTTAACGTTGTTGATGCATTCAAAATATTTCTTGCAGTCACCTTTATTGGGTTCTCTATCGGTACCCGTACAAGCTGAAAGGACAGAACAGAGGAGAGTTAACAGAAACACAATATGTATATATATATATATATATATATATATATATATTGATTAAGTAAATTTATACATCACTACCAAATTAACGCTAATGGAACCAGCACTTTAAACAATATAAACCAAGCTAAACATATCAAAAGTAATGAGGGAGGGATCATGAAACAGATACAGCCTCTCCTAAAACTCTGGTCGTCACATTCCTATCCAATCAGTGTAGGACAAGAGCTGAACATCTGATTTAGTAGAAAAACCGTCGCACCTAAACTTTCACGAAAAGGCCTATTGCCTCTGATATGAGCATATCTAAAGGCACGTACTTCCAAAAATAAGCCAAAATCCCCAACGAACAGTTAAAGAGATATGATCTCAATGGTAAAAGACAGCAATGCCAAAGCCGAATGGCTAGAAAGCACAGTTCAAGCCACAGCTGAGCTGACGGCATACCGTTGCAGTTTCGTTGCCTTGTCGTGCATGTCTCATTTCACATGTACCTAAGAGGATGTCTTCGAGACACGCTGCGTGGGTTACATGTTGGCAAGTTTGGATCCAGTCAAACCAAAAACCCGTCACAGGTGTTGTTCCATTTATCTTCACCCATCAACGGCGAGGGTGGGTACAAGGATGGGGAGAGTACGTTTTCCCAAAACTGGGATCCCAAAGAAGAAGAGGAAGAAGAAGAAGAAGAAGAAGAAGAAGAAGAAGAAGAAGAAGAAGAAGAAGAAGAAGAAGAAGAAGAAGAAGAAGAAGACGAGGAGAAGGAGGAGGAGGAGGAGGAAGAGGAGGAGGAGGAAGAGGAGGTGGAGGAAGAGGAGGAGGAGTAGGAGGAAAAAGAAGAAGAAGAGGAAGAAGAAGAAGAAGAAGAAGAAGAAGAAGAAGAAGAGGGGGAGGGGAGGAGAGGGGGGAGGGGGGAGGGGGAGGAGGAAGAAGAAGAAGAAGAAGAAGAAGAAGAAGAAGAAAGAGAAGAAGAAGAAAGAGAAGAAGAAGAAGAAGAAGAAGAAGAAGAAGAAGAAGAAGAAAGAGAAGAAGAAAGAGAAGAAGAAGAAGAAGAAGAAGAAAGAGAAGAAGAAGAAGAAGAAGAAGAAGAAGAAGAAGAAAGAGAAGAAGAAGAAGAAAGAGAAGAAGAAGAAGAAGAAGAAGAAAGAGAAGAAGAAGAAGAAGAAGAAGAAGAAGAAGAAGAAGAAGAAGGAGGAGGAGGAGGAGGAGGAGGAGGAGGAGGAGGAGGAGGAAGGAGAAGAAAGAGAAGAAGAAAGAGAAGAAGAAGAAGAAGAAGAAGAAGAAGAAGAAGAAGAAAAAGAAGAAGAAGAAGAAGAAGAAGAAGAAGAAGAAGAAGAAGAAGAAGAAGAAGAAGAAGAAGAAGAAGAAGAAAAAGAAGAAGAAGAAGAAGAAGAAGAAGAAGAAGAAGAAGAAGAAGATATTCGTATTACGTGTTGCTGTGGTTGGCGGTAGACTTGTGGTTGTGGTAGTCGGCAATGCCGTGGTTGTGGTAGTCGGCAATGCCGTGGTTGTAGTTATGGAACCTCTTATACACTCAGCAAAGACAGCTGGGTAACAATCTTTTTGGTTGTTGTCAAATAATTCGCCTGGACCACACGATAGTTCAACTTCAACGTTGTTGATGCATTCAGAATACTTCTTGCAGTCGTCTGAATTGGCTCTTCTACCAGAAAATTTACAAGCTGGAAGGACAGAACAGAGGAGAGTAAACAGAAACACAATACGAAGTCATACATACATACATACATACATACATACATACATACATACATACATACATGCATATATTCATACATACATACATACACGCACATGCATACATAATACATACTTATGTGTGTGTCTATACATACATCTATGTATGTATGTTTGTGCATATGTATGTCATTATTCAGTTTATTTCAAGATTTCCTGCCAATAGAGAAAGAACCGGTTTCTAACCTAGATCCAAGGTTCCTTCATTGGAATTTCAACATCAACAACAGGGTATTTTTGCATGTATGTTTGTATGTTTGTATGTATGTATGTATGTTCTATGTATGTATTCTCATGCATATAGTTGCATATCTAGACATACTCATATATATTTAAATGATAAACTTCTGGAGAGTTTTACAGATTTTTACAGTTCCAGTGATGGATTGGATCTGTAGTCTTCGAATTAGTTTTCTCCTTTCTGGTTTTGAGAAGCCTAATTTCTCAAGATTGGTATTTCGGCAGTGTGTCACATATTCCAGGGCTCCAATAATTATAGGTATAAGCCTGAACTTGTAATCTGGATAGAGTAACTGTAGATTTCTCACTAGTTCAGCATAGGGGCTCTCTTTTTCACTGATCTTCAGCTTTATGTTAACATCCGCTGGGCAACTAATTTCCACAACTGTGCACAGTTTCTCTTCTCTATCCCAAATCATTATATCAGGCCTGATGCGCTTACATTTTACTGAGGTCTTCACTGGTATTTTTACTTTTACTGAGGTCTCCACCAGTATTCCTTTTCATTATGATTGGCTATGGCCTCTACCATATTGTGAGTTATTATTTCTTTGTCCTCGGGATTATCCTTCCGACGGATTTCATTATAGAGTGTCCTAGCTACAACGTCATGTCTCATCCGTGATGACATTTTCGGACAACTGCTTATGATGTGGCTGATATCTTCAGTGTGAACGCCACAAAGTCTGCATCGGTTGTCACATTTTATGGCTTTCCCTGCAGCTCTATCCCTTTTGTGTATCAGGTACTTGGTTGATATTTCCTGTTCCTGGATTGCAAATGCATACCCTTCAAAGTTGGAGGTAATAATCCGGCTATTCGTCCATGATAAACTGCTTTGATGATCGATGTTACTATCATCACTGAGCTTTCTACTAACATATCCATGCATAGTCTTCTGTTCGTATAGGCTCATCCTTTCATCTGATGATATATTGCGGTAGAGTTGTGCGACTTCTTTGGGCATGTATTGTAGGTTATCGGACAAAGAGTGTTGCTCAAGAAGCTGCCTTCCAAGTTTTATGATGTTATCAGCTTCATGTATGCAAACTTGGTCAAGGGATGCACTTCGTCACTTAGTGGCTAAAAGATGTTACCGAAGGGATATGATGCGACATTCAAAGGCATTTTGGATCGATGTTAAGTCTCTGCCGCCTTGCTTACGTTTTAGCTAGAAGTGGTCTACAGCACTGTTTATGTGGAAATTGTGTGCTTCTTAGTATTTTTTGGGTTTTCACATCATTGGCTCGGATCTCATCAAGCGTCCAGTCAAGCAACTCAAATGTTAGTATGAGTACTGGTACTGCAAACACATTGTAGGCCACTGTTTTATTGAATTCAGAGAGTTCTGAGGTCCAAATTTGTCTTTATTCGGCTGTAATATTCTTTAGTGACATACAAGTGCCACTGTAAGATATATTTTCATCCATCCCTAGATACCTGTAACATTCCTCGTCAGATATGTATGTATGTATGTATGTATGTATGTATGTATGTATGTACCTATATCTGAATTTTGACAACTCGGATGCTGAGACACACATACCAAAATATGTTGCATTTCTAACTGGTATGTACATCCAGGGTAACGTCATGCCTGTAGTCCTGCTGTCACACTCAAACTCAGTTTTTGACACTGGTAGTACACATTAAACAGAGTAAAATGGTAGTATGTACTACATATCATCCATTTGATGCTCCAAATCATAGAGACACATTCGAAGAGAGCCTCAAAACATGGAAGAAGTATTAGTCAGCCTGGATGACAGCCTTCATATACTTCTAGGAGACTTCAAGCCCCTAATGTCGAATGACCTGATTATGTCTCTGCATGAACAAAAGCAAGCAGAGACACTGCTCGACCACATAAACATCTTCTCCATAGAGAAAATAGTTTTCCACCAAACAAGGGGTAAAACTGTTCTGGACGTTTGCTTTACAAATAACATGATTTTCTCGGAGCACAGCTTAATAAAATTATCAATATATGATCCACAGAAAACTACAGCCGTGCAGGCTACTAGAAGAACCCGACTCTTTTTCAGCCTGAATTTTCATATTGCTGATTGGAAAGGTACTCAGAAAGAGGTCATGGAATAAAATTGGTCTACCAGTCACTCGACGCAAGATATTGATAAAAATTGGAGCACTTTATGACAATCATGCATGACATACGCAATAAGTTTACTCCAGAGCGAATGTGAAACCGACAGAAAAGCATAATTCCCAGAGATAGGAAAAGTCTAATGAGACGACGAACAAATATTTCAAACCATCTAAATGGGCTACTAAAGGATAGCGAAGAATCCTATCTCAAACGAAAATTACTTGAGATTTATAGTAAACTCAAACACTCCTATGGAAATGAAAAGTTAGAGAAAGGGGCCAGTTCAGTAAAAAATGTAATGACAAAACCTGAAGCCTTCTATAGATTTCCAAAAGAATTTGCTTCAGTACGGTAAATGTATAGCCACTTTTCGAAGATGGTATGTGTGTTTCAGCATCCGAGTTGTCAGAGTTCAGATATACATACATACATAGAAATTTCGAAGAAAATGGCTCACTGGCTGCAGATCCCCAGAGGATAAGTGAAATACTAAATGTGCAATACAAAAGTGTTTTTACAACTCTGTTGGGACAATCAGTTCAGATGTTTACTGTCAACAACTAATGAAACTGGAGGAAGCAATCAAAGAAAAATATCCAGGATTAGCAAATCGTAAAGGAATCGTGTTCCATGACAATGCTAGACCACACACGTCTTTGGTAACTCGTAAAAAATTATTGGAGCTTGGTTGAGAAGTGATGCCACATCCACCATATAGCCCTGACCTTGCACCATCAGATTACCATTCATTTCGAAGTTTGCAAAATTCTTTGAATGGTAAAACTTTCAATAATGATGATGACCTGAAATCGCACTTCCTTCAGTCTCTCGCACATTTATATGACAATCAGATTCAATTATGGCTTTATTCAGTTATCATCAACTTCAATAGGTCGACCAAGACCTTGATCACCTTTGAGTGAAAAATCTCCTGAACGGAATTTTTAAAACCATTTCTGACGTGAAGGCGCATGACTTAGAGCGTTGGACTCACGATTGCCAGATAGTGGGTCCGATTCTCAGACCGAACGTTGCGTTCTGTTCTTGAGCAAAGCACTTCATTTCACGTTGCTCTGCGATCATTTCGACATCTGACATGTGGCACCCAGTCGAACCTGTACAAGTAATGTCAATTTGATGGAGCGGGGTAAGCTAATGTCTACACAAACATTTGATCACGATAAACAAATCGTGTGTGTGGTTGTTCGGTAAAATTGTCGAACCATCATACGTCGTTTAACGACAGGAGAGTCCGTTATCATATGTGTGTGTGTGTGTGTATGTATGTATGTGTGTATGTAAGTATATATATATATATATATATATATATATGCAAAACGTCTGGCAATTGAAGGAAAATGACACCCGTCTTTTTAATATCAGCTGGATAATTTTGGAGAAAGCAGCACCATAGAAACTTGGAGCTTATAGAAGACCAATGAAATGCAATCTTTGCCTCTCAGAAAAACTCTTCATCCTGTCCCAGAATAAAAATGCATTGAACCAAAGAGAAGAATTTTTAAATTCCTGCAGGCGGGCTGCGAGGTTTAAAACGTCAGCTGAAAAAATGCCGTATGGGTAAAAATTTTTGACTTTTGAAAAATATTTTTTTTATTTTCGCATTTGAATTTGGCTTTTACACCTAAAATATAGACATATAGAAATATAGCTAGCTACACACAAAAGAGAAAACATGTTAAAAAGACGGGTCAGTTTCTCTCCAATTTTTTGTAAATTCTTAAATATATCTCCTTTTGAGTATATATACATACTACGAAACACTTTTTGTTGAATACTCTCTTTTAAACTGTTTTAAACATATTCTTCTTATTATTATCAAAGAATGTATATATGTAGTTTGATACTTAAACTGTTTTTAACATTTTCTTATTATTATCAAAGAATGTATATATGTATTTTAATACTTTTGTGACAACTAGTACTTAACACAACAAAGCTTATACATACGTTTTACTTTTGACAATCTTTTTTCTAAAATGTGAAACCGGTCAAGTGAATAAACATCTTTAAAATTGCATTTTCACACCTTCTTTCATATATATATATATATATTTATATATATATATATATATATATATATATATATATATATATATATATATATATATATATATATATATATATATAGTCAACTCAAATAAACGGATAAAAACAAACAACATGAAGACGAGCATGAGAAATGCATTAGCTTGACGCTCGGTGAATGGAGAGAATTTGATGTTTCAAGCAAACCTCTTCGTCGGAAAGGAGAAAAGGAAAAGTCCAAATAAGGAAAAGAAATCGCCAAAGGCACACGTGTAGTTAGATATATAAACATATATATATATATATATATATATATATATATATATATATATATATATATATATATATATATATATATATATATATATATATACATATATTGTTCTTCCTCAAATTAATACAACGCTACATTAACGCTAATGGAAACCAACAGATCGGACAATATAATCAGAGAAAAACAATACTCGGGATAGTAATGGAGTGATCATGATACACCTTTGATAATGGTTAAATATGTCCAGTCACCATCCTTACAAAGCAAGCTCAGTGGGATTACCAATAGCGTTCACAAGCAACATCTCACACACACACACGCATATGTATGTGTGTATATATATATAATCTTTTACTTCTTTACAAAATCCAACAGCAAGAGAGGGGTCAAGGATGGCGGGAGTACGTTTTACCAAAACTGGGATCCCTCCAAAGAAAGAAAGAAAGAAAGAAAGAAAGAAAGAAAGAAAGAAAGAAGATATTCGTATTACGTGTTGCTGTGGTTGTCGGTA
Organism: Octopus bimaculoides; assembly: GCF_046866305.1. NCBI lineage: Eukaryota > Metazoa > Mollusca > Cephalopoda > Octopoda > Octopodidae > Octopus > Octopus bimaculoides. The sequence continues at coordinate 15,290,670 of NC_142943.1, forward strand.
AACTTGTGGTTGTGGTAGTCGGCAATGCCGTGGTTGTAGTTATGGAACCTCTTATACACTCAGCAAAGACAGCTGGGTAACAATCTTTTTGGTTGTTGTCAAATAATTCGCCTGGACCACACGATAGTTCAACTTCAACGTTGTTGATGCATTCAGAATACTTCTTGCAATCGTCTGAATTGGCTCTTCTACCAGAAAATTTACAAGCTGGAAAGACAGAACAGAAGAGAGTAAACAAATACTGTACGATAATATGAACATACGCATATGTACACATAAAACATCTATATTAAGCCTTCAGTGGGTATATATACCAACATATAGATGTACGAATGCAATAGGGTATAACATATATGAATCCTCTTCAGTTATTCTGTCACATGAACATATATATATATATATATATATATATATATATATATATACATATATATATATATATATATATATATATACAATATAGATTCAGATGAATATGATACTTAAGTTGAGGCACCAGAATTTTGTATGGTATTATCCATACAATTTCAAACTAAGGTGATTAAAATCAAAACAAGTAACAAGGATATCCAGAGGTAAAGCAGTACGATCGTTTCATACAGTTCCATTTAATTGAACAATGCAATTATTACATCAATTTAAAATGCAGAGCAATCCTCAGTTGCACAAAGACATGGAATATAATTAAATTAGAATAGATGGACACATTAGTATAATTACACCTAAAATCTCCAAGAAGTTAAGAAGATAGACAAAGAACATATTGTCTTCACTTCAGCATAGAAGTTACTCTAATGTGTCCATCTGTTCTAATTTAATTAAATTTTATGTCTTTGTGCAACTGAGGATTGCTTTGCATTTTAAATTGATGTAATGATTGCATTGTTCAATTAAATGGAGTTGCATGAAACGATCGTACTGCATTACCTCTGGATATCCTTGTTGATTATTTTGATATTACATATACTATATATATATATATATTTATATTTATATATATATACATATATATATATATATATATATATATATATATATATATATATATATATATATATATATACATATATATTATATATATATATATACATATATATAACATATATATATATATATATTATATAATAATAATAATAATAATAATAATAATAATAATAATAATAATAATAATAATAATAATAATAATAATAATAATAATAATAATAATAATAATAATAATAATAATAATGATGATGATGATGATGATAATAATAATAATAATATTAGGGATAAAAATCCAAATTAAGTTACACAGTATATAATATATAAATATATAATTTAGAGAAAAGAACCAAAGTTCATGAACTCATCCATGAAAATCCACAGTCACATATAGAAAAATTTAATAAGTAAATACACTAAAAAGAACTATAATAAAATACAAAGTAATAATCATTAAAATAATAAAACGACTACACGTGTTTCATAACCAAATTTTCAAATAGAAAATAAAATAAAATCGATTAAAATAAATCGATCGAAAATCAATTCTATTCAAAAATATAGCTAATCTTCGGGACAAAATACAATAATAATAATAATAAAATGAATGTATGTATATCAACCAACAATAAATAACAAATGCATTTATATACAAATACTTATTATATCAATA
>NC_142943.1:15297323-15317323 GCF_046866305.1 Octopus bimaculoides
AATAAGACTAAGATACATAAATTATATAATATATATCAAATAAGCTAAACTACTATAATTAAATTAATTAATTAAAATATTTATATTATTAATTTTATAAAAATCATAGTGCCATTAAAATATTAATTCATAAAAATTACTAAAAATATTTACGAACTAATAAATACACAATTAATAATTACAAATTATAACTACTACAATTAGTAAAGTAGGAATTATACACACACACACATATACATACATACATGCATACATACACATACAGACATACACACACACATACACACATACATACACACACACATACACACACACACATATATGTATACACACGCACACATATATATATATACATATGTATACACACACACACACACACACACACACACACACATATATATATATATATATATATATATATATATATATATATACAGTTAGCTAAACTTATTATATAAATAATGCAATTTATGTCTACAGTTAAGTTTACGTTCATCAAGAGTTTTAATCAAAGTATTATTATTATTTAATAATATCTCCTTAAATTCATTAGTACACAACTTACAAAAATTATTACCTATACGATAAGATTTTGCCTTACAAACTATCTCCCAATGTAAAATGTACTTAATATTTTTAGATTTTCGTTCCAAAATATATTTACTAAGGCCAGTCGAATTAATCGAATTTCTATTCTTAAAGGAATGCATGTGTTGAGCCACCCGTAATTTAATTTTATTCGAAGTCGATCCTATGCAAAACTTATTTAAATTATAACCATTAAATTTATTCCCGTCCATTAAAGTCACTATATATTTATACACGACATCCTTCAAATTACATTTCTTATTAAATTTACATTTAGTCTTATCTCTACATGTACAATTAATTATATCCTGGTCCTCATTATTATTATTAGAATAAGTATTTAATTTATATTTGTAATACTTATTTAACTTATATCTATTAAAAGAAGAAATAATGTTACCAACATTATTAGTAGTAGAATAATCTACGCCCAAGTTATTACTAGAAAAGATATTATAATATTCTTTATTATCTCTAAGGAATATATCAATTACGTTTAAAATTTCTTTAATAGTGTTAGTTTTAACTTGAACGCCGTATGGAATGATTAGCCAAAGTTTGTTCTTATTATAGATATCATTATATTTATTATTTATATTATTAAATTTCTTATTATTATTAAAAGAATTAAATTTAAATCTATTATTGTGTCCATTACAATTATGCTTATGTTTATGTAATTTATTATCATAATACCTATTATTCTTACCTTAATCACCTAAGTAGACCTTATCATAATTATAAAAGTTATGTTTATTAAATGGATCATTAATATTATAATCATTATTATTAAAATTATAATTATACTTCGGATTATTAAAAAATTGAATATCATTAGTATATCCCGCCTCACGAAGTGCTTTATTGTAATAAGTAGCATGTTTTTTGAAGATCTCTAAATTGGATTAAAGTAATGATATTCTCTTACCTATAGTGTATGTTAACGATGTTTTAATTGAGGGTGGGTGATTACTTTTCGCATGAATATATTTAATTTTTTCATTAATCTTATGGTAAGGTTGGGTTTTACTTGTTGATAAGTTAAAATTAGCATCTAAATCATTTATATTATAGTTCTCATTATATATAGTAATCTTTAATCCATTTCTTTAAAAAAAAACTAGTCTCTTCTTATATATAATTCTAGTGTTCTATTGGTGCAATTCTTAGTTAGTAATAAGAGGTCATCCCTATATAAACCACCCTCCAATTTTAAGTTTCCAAGTTGAAGTTCTGATAATAAATATATACCTACTAAATCAGTTACCTGTGCTGAATCGGGTGCCCCCATTGGTATATCAAAATAGTCCCTAGTATCTTTCCTAGCCTACAACTTATATTTAATCAACGCTTTCCTAGCCATTTTAACTACATTAACTTCATCATAAGTCATACCTACCTTCTTCATTGCATAAATTAGGGCCTTATTAAGTACAATCTCATTAATAGAAGAATAATGATTATCAATATCTATTTGAATAAATTTATATCTATTTCTATCTTTAATATTATTAAACCATTTTAAAGTATTTATAGTACTATTCCATAATTTAAGGTAATTAATATCATTTAATCTATTGGTATATTTATCTAAAATGATCTTACTTAATTTACCTAGATCTGACTTACAAGGACAAATAAACCTAACTTTAGGGTCAGAATAAAAATTATCCTTATGGTCTTTCAAAGTAATTCTAGGGTGCATAGTTACATAAGGTTCGGTCTTATTATCTAATTCATATTTCAACATTATTAATTTAGAGCCCTTATTTATAGAATATAGAGTATTTTCCGGAACAATTTTATATTTTTTTATTAATTTCTTTCTCTAATAGGTAATCATATAATTTTACATCTAGTTTATACTGATTCCTAGTTTTTTTTCTGATTGTACTATAATTCCATCTATATTTCTCATTTGTTTTATTTTAATAGCTAGATTTCTTAAATAATAATTATATCTATTTTGGTATTTATGAAATTTAATATTTTTCACCACCTTCCAAATATTACCCTCTAAAAGCTGTAAATCCCTATTATTCTTTTCTAGATTTAAATTTTGAATTAATATAATTTGAATTATCTACATCGTTATTATTAGAAATATTATAATTATTATTATAGTGGACTTTCCATTTAATTCTAGTAATAAAATCCTTAATATTATTAATAAGCTTCAAAAAATATTCATTTCTAGATGGAATGGCGATATCCTTCAAAGATTCGTTAAGATAAGGTTTGCATTTATTTTCAATAATATTGTTAAATGTTTTTCTTTTATTTATTGGTGAAATAAATATTTTTATATAAAGTCATTTAATACAGGAGAATAGCAACTGTTGCACTGTGAACGATATCACCGTGCCTGCCTCCGCTGTGGCTACCAACAGAATTTGCGGTAGTAACAATAAATCGGTCACTGGGTATAGTGCAACACTGCAAGAATGCCACAGTATTACCTTTACGAATTATTACAGCATTTCCGAGTAGACTGGACAGTTGGAGAAGTACAAGATATCCTATTACACTACATCCCCTTACGATTCATAATTACATGTCACAGTGCGTCCTCAGCACAACTTGCAAGGTGGATTGTGTATCGTTTCTCGTTGTACAATCGACTGAGTCCTTGATAGGAGCTGAACTGGAACTACCCAACGATAACAACAAGAAGGTATTTGTTAATAAGTACCATACTCTGGTAAAGCTTCTCAAATGGACGAATCAAGGATTAATCATTCAATATGGGAAATATTGAGTAACTGATGAAAATATGATTAACTAATTGAGAGTTCAAATTAACAGAGTTCTTTACTTATAATTACTAAGAGAAGGATGAACATCACCATATTGGCTACGTTTGATGCACCCAAAATAAAGGAATTTTTTAAAACTAATCTCTTCTCGGAAAGCAATTTGTAACTGGATTGCGCTTGAAAAAATCTGTTGCTATCTTATAAAAATTCTGCTTGTAGTTGTGTTACAAGAGGGAAAAAGAAAAAAGAGAGAGAGAGAGAGAGAGAGAAGCGTCCGTGACATATGGTAGAAGGAATATAATGTTTATTACGTGGTTAAAAAAATTAGTTGAAGATAGAGGAAGAGAGTTAGAAATATAATTTTAGCAGAGGGATAATGTTCTGATGGTGAGGTTAAAGAGAAGGCAAAGAGAGTGGAGAGAGAGAGAGAGAGAGAGAGAGAGAGAGAGACAGACAGACAGACAGACAGACAGACAGACAGACAGACACAGAGAGAGAGACAGAGAGAGAGAGAGATGGTGGTCGCAGTGGTAGTGGTGGTGGTGATCGGATTGTGAAATGTGCATTTTTTTTTAATTGAACTAATTTTTTTTATATCACCTATCACTTAACGCATGCGCATAAGTGCAATTCCGTGAAACATTCATGATTATTTGCGTGGCAAATATATGCAATTTAACTAAAGGTTGTATCAGGTTTTTTTCTTTTGGAGAAAGCTTTCAGAAATAACCCAAGAGTTTTACCATTAATTCCGTGAACTATTCACGGGTCCCTCTAGCTATAAATAGACTGCAAGCCGTATTGCATTGAGTCACTACTATATGCTGATACGAATACGTTACCTTTACGTTTGCAAGTAGCAAAAACTGTTGGATAACACTGTTTCTGGTCGCCGTCGAATAGTTGATCTTGGCCACATGACTTTTCAACTTTAGCTCCAGAGATACATTCAAAATATTTGCTACAATTGTACAGGTTGGGTTCTCTGCCAGGGAAATTACAGCCTATAAATAAATAAATAGTTAATTGATTAAACAATAATTTTATGTAGATATCAAGGCGGCGAGCTGGCAGAAACGTTAGCATGCCGGGCGAAATGCTTAGCGGTGCTTCGTCTATATTTACATTCTGAGTTCAAATTCCACCGAGGTCGACTTTCCCTAACGGGGTCGATAAATTATGTACCAGTTGTGTACTGGGGTCGATTTAATCGACTGGCCCCCTCCCAAAAAATTTCAGACCTAGAGTAGAAAAGAATAATTATATATATATATATATTAAAGTCGTGAATGACTGAGAAATAAATATTTTGATGAATTTTTATTTAACAATAAAAGAAAAATCCTAATGTTTGTGTGTGCGTATATAGTGGATATATTTTTTGGTATTTTTAACAATTAAACACATTCTTGGAAGCCGGTATGTATCAGCCGGTTTCATTCGATGACGAGAAAGGTTGTCATTTTTCCATAATCAAAGAAGATACAGCGACTTCTTAAACTTTCTCTCTTTCCAGAGAATATCTTAAATAATCTTTTCTACTCTAGTCGCAAGGCCTGAAATTTGAGGGAATACTCGATTACATCCGAACCCTATCTTTCACTGGTATCTAATTTATCGACCCCGGAAGGATGAAAGGCAAAGTCGAGATCGGCGGAATCTGAACTCAGAATGTAGCGGCTGACAAAATACCGCTAAGCATTTCACACAGCGTGCTAATGATTCTGCCAGCTCACCGCCTTGAGAATATCTTAAATAATATCAACAAAAATATTCTTAATTTTCGTTGGAGAAATTGGGAAAAAATTAAGTAAAGTTACATAGAAGCAAAATGAGGTGGATGGGAGGAGGAGGAGGAGGTGGAGAAGGAGGAGGAGGAGGAGGAGGAGGAGGAGGAGGAGGAGGAGGAGGAGGAGGAGGAGGATGGGAGGAGGAGGATGGGAGAAGGAGGAGAAGGAGGAGGAGAATGGGAGGATGGGAGGAGCGGGAGGAGCGGGAGGAGGGGATGAGAAGAAGAAGAAGAAGAAGAAGAAGAAGAAGAAGAAGAAGAAGAAGAAGAAGAAGAAGAAGAAGAAGAAGACACCAAAGATTACAAGTGAGTAAAACTCATTGATGACTTCATTATATATAGAGTCGACGCGAAAAGATATGAGGGAGAGAGAGTCAGAGAATTGAGGAGTCAATGGAAATGACGTCACGGATTCACCTGGAGTTGAGATGCTTGGTGCAGTTGTAGTCACCAGGGGAGTGGTAGTACTTGTCGTCGGATCCGCTGTTGTTGTTGCTGTTGCTGTTGTTGTTGGTGGTGGTGTTGTTGTTGTTGTTGTTGTTGATTCTAACGTTGGTGTTGTTGATTCTAACGTTGGAGTTGTTGATTCTAACGTTGGAGTTGTTGATTCTAACGTTGGAGTTGTTGATTCTAACGTTGGTGTTGTTGATTCTAACGTTGGAGTTGTTGATTCTAACGTTGGTGTTGTTGATTCTAACGTTGGAGTTGTTGATTCTAACGTTGGAGTTGTTGATTCTAACGTTGGTGTTGTTGATTCTAACGTTGGAGTTGTTGATTCTAACGTTGGTGTTGTTGATTCTAACGTTGGAGTTGTTGATTCTAACGTTGGTGTTGTTGATTCTAACGTTGGAGTTGTTGATTCTAACGTTGGTGTTGTTGATTCTAACGTTGGAGTTGTTGATTCTAACGTTGGAGTTGTTGATTCTATCGTTGGAGTTGTTGATTCTAACGTTGGTGTTCTTGATTCTAACGTTGGAGTTGTTGATTCTAACGTTGGAGTTGTTGATTCTAACGTTGGTGTTGTTGATTCTAACGTTGGTGTTGTTGATTCTAACGTTTGAGTTGTTGATTCTAACGTTGGTGTTGTTGATTCTAACGTTGGAGTTGTTGATTCTAACGTTGGTGTTGTTGATTCTAACGTTGGAGTTGTTGATTCTAACGTTGGTGTTGTTGATTCAAACGTTGAAGTTGTTGATTCTAACTTTGGTGTTGTTGATTCTAACGTTAGAGTTGTTGATTCTAACGTTGGAGTTGTTGATTCTAACGTTGGTGTTGTTGATTCTAACGTTGGAGTTGTTGATTCTAACGTTGGTGTTGTTGATTCAAACGTTGGAGTTGTTGATTCTAACTTTGGTGTTGTTGATTCAAACGTTGGGGTTGTTGATTCTAACTTTGGTGTTGTTGATTCTAACGTTAGAGTTGTTGATTCTAACGTTGGAGTTGTTGATTCTAACGTTGGTGTTGTTGATTCTAACGTTGGAGTTGTTGATTCTAACGTTGGAGTTGTTGATTCTAACGTTGGAGTTGTTGATTCTAACGTTGGTGTTGTTGATTCTAACGTTGGAGTTGTTGATTCTAACGTTGGAGTTGTTGATTCTAACGTTGGAGTTGTTGATTCTAACGTTGGAGTTGTTGATTCTAACGTTGGAGTTGTTGATTCTAACGTTGGTGTTGTTGATTCTAACGTTGGAGTTGTTGATTCTAACGTTGGTGTTGTTGATTCTAACGTTGGAGTTGTTGATTCTAACGATTGTGTTGTTGATTCTAACGTTGGTGTTGTTGATTCTAACGTTGGAGTTGCTGATTCTAACCTTGGTGTTGTTGATTCTAACGTTGGAGTTGTTGATTCTAACGTTGGTGTTGTTGATTCAAACGTTGGAGTTGTTGATTCTAACGTTGGTGTTGTTGATTCTAACGTTGGAGTTGTTGATTCTAACGTTGGAGTTGTTGATTCTAACGTTGGTGTTGTTAATTCTAACGTTGGTGTTGCTACTGTTGATTCTGATGTTGCTGCTGTTGATTCTGATGTTGCTGCTGGTGTTGCTGCTGTTGATTCTAATGTTGCTGCTGGTGTTGCTGCTGTTGATTCTGATGTTGCTGCTGGTGTTGCTGCTGCTGTTGCTGCTGTTGATTCTGATGTTGCTGCTGCTGGTGCTGCTGTTGATTCTGTTGTTGCTGCTGGTGTTGCTGCTGTTGATTCTGTTGTTGCTGCTGGTGTTGCTGCTGTTGATTCTGATGTTGCTGTTGCTGGTACTGCTGTTGATTCTGATGTTGCTGCTGGTGTTGCTGCTGTTGATTCTGATGTTGCTGCTGTTGGTACTGCTGTTGATTCTGGTGTTGCTGCTGTTGATTCTGTTGTTGCTGCTGGTGTTGCTGCTGTTGATTCTGATGTTGCTGCAGGTGTTGCTGCTGTTGATGTTGCTGCAGGTGTTGCTGCTGTTGATTCTGATGTTGCTGCTGGTGTTGCTGCTGTTGATTCTGTTGTTGCTTCTGGTGTTGCTGCTGTTGATTCTGTTGTTGCTGCTGGTGTTGCTGCTGTTGATTCTGATGTTGCTGCTGGTGTTGCTGCTGTTGATTCTGATGTTGCTGCTGGTGTTGCCGCTGTTGATTCTGGTGTTGCTGCTGGTGTTGCTGCTGTTGATTCTGATGTTGCTGCTGGTGTTGCTGCTGTTGATTCTGATGTTGCTGCTGGTGTTGCAGCTGTTGATTCTGATGTTGCTGCTGGTGTTGCTATTGTTGATTCTGATGTTGCTGCTGGTGTTGCTGCTGTTGATTCTGATGTTGCTGCTGGTGTTGCTGCTGTTGATTTTGATGTTGCTGCTGGTGTTGCTGCTGTTGATTCTGATGTTGCTGCTGGTGTTGCTGCTGTTGATTCTGATGTTGCTGCTGATGTTGCTGCTGTTGATTCTGATGTTGCTGCTGGTGTTGCTGCTGTTGATTCTGATGTTGCTGCTGGTGTTGCTGTTGTTGATTCTGATGTTGCTGCTGGTGTTGCTGCTGTTGATTCTGATGTTGCTGCTGGTGTTGCTGCTGTTGATTCTGATGTTGCTGCTGTTGATTCTGATGTTGCTCCTGGTGCTGCTGCTGTCGATTCTGATGTTGCTGCTGGTGTTGCTGCTGTTGATTCTGTTGTTGCTGCTGGTGTTGCTGCTGTTGATTCTGATATTGCTCCTGGTGCTGCTGCTGGTGATTCTGATGTTGCTGCTGGTGTTGCTGCTGTTGATTCTGTTGTTGCTGCTGGTGTTGCTGCTGTTGATTCTGATGTTGCTCCTGGTGCTGCTGCTGTTGATTCTGGTGTTGCTGCTGGTGTTGCTGCTGTTGATTCTGATGTTGCTGCTGGTGTTGCCGCTGTTGATTCTGGTGTTGCTGCTGGTGTTGCTGCTGTTGATTCTGATGTTGCTGCTGGTGTTGCTGCTGTTGATTCTGATGTTGCTGCTGGTGTTGCTGCTGTTGATTCTGATGTTGCTGCTGGTGTTGCTGCTGTTGATTCTGATGTTGCTGCTGGTGTTGCTGCTGCTGTTGCTGCTGTTGATTCTGATGTTGCTGCTGCTGGTGCTGCTGTTGATTCTGTTGTTGCTGCTGGTGTTGCTGCTGTTGATTCTGTTGTTGCTGCTGGTGTTGCTGCTGTTGATTCTGATGTTGCTGTTGCTGGTACTGCTGTTGATTCTGATGTTGCTGCTGATGTTGCTGCTGTTGATTCTGATGTTGCTGCTGTTGGTACTGCTGTTGATTCTGGTGTTGCTGCTGTTGATTCTGTTGTTGCTGCTGGTGTTGCTGCTGTTGATTCTGATGTTGCTGCAGGTGTTGCTGCTGTTGATGTTGCTGCAGGTGTTGCTGCTGTTGATTCTGATGTTGCTGCTGGTGTTGCTGCTGTTGATTCTGTTGTTGCTTCTGGTGTTGCTGCTGTTGATTCTGTTGTTGCTGCTGGTGTTGCTGCTGTTGATTCTGATGTTGCTGCTGGTGTTGCTGCTGTTGATTCTGATGTTGCTGCTGGTGTTGCTGCTGTTGATTCTGTTGTTGCTCCTGGTGCTGCTGCTGCTGATTCTGATGTTGCTGCTGGTGTTGCTGCTGTTGATTCTGTTGTTGCTGCTGGTGTTGCTGCTGTTGAATCTGATGTTGCTGCTGGTGTTGCTGCTGTTGATTCTGATGTTGCTGCTGTTGATTCTGATGTTGATTCTGTTGTTGCTGCTGGTGTTGCTGCTGTTGATTCTGATGTTGCTCCTGGTGCTGCTGCTGTTGATTCTGGTGTTGCTGCTGGTGTTGCTGCTGTTGATTCTGATGTTGCTGCTGGTGTTGCCGCTGTTGATTCTGGTGTTGCTGCTGTTGTTGCTGCTGTTGATTCTGATGTTGCTGCTGGTGTTGCTGCTGTTGATTCTGATGTTGCTGCTGGTGTTGCAGCTGTTGATTCTGATGTTGCTGCTGGTGTTGCTATTGTTGATTCTGATGTTGCTGCTGGTGTTGCTGCTGTTGATTCTGATGTTGCTGCTGGTGTTGCTGCTGTTGATTCTGATGTTGCTGCTGGTGTTGCTGCTGTTGATTCTGATGTTGCTGCTGGTGTTGCTGCTGTTGATTCTGATGTTGCTGCTAGTGTTGCTGCTGTTGATTCTGTTGTTGCTGCTGGTGTTGCTGCTGTTGATTCTGATGTTGCTCCTGGTGCTGCTGCTGTTGATTCTGGTGTTGCTGCTGGTGTTGCTGCTGTTGATTCTGATGTTGCTGCTGGTGTTGCCGCTGTTGATTCTGGTGTTGCTGCTGGTGTTGCTGCTGTTGATTCTGATGTTGCTACTGGTGTTGCTGCTGTTGATTCTGATGTTGCTGCTGGTGTTGCTGTTGTTGATTCTGATGTTGCTGCTGGTGTTGCTGCTGTTGATTCTGATGTTGCTGCTGGTGTTGCTGCTGTTGATTCTGATGTTGCTGCTGGTGTTGCTGCTGTTGATTCTGATGTTGCTGCTGGTGTTGCTGCTGTTGATTCTGATGTTGCTGCTGGTGTTGCTGTTGTTGATTCTGATGTTGCTGCTGGTGTTGCTGCTGTTGATTCTGATGTTGCTGCTGGTGTTGCTGCTGTTGATTCTGATGTTGCTGCTGGTGTTGCTGCTGTTGATTCTGATGTTGCTGCTGTTGATTCTGATGTTGCTCCTGGTGCTGCTGCTGTCGATTCTGATGTTGCTGCTGGTGTTGCTGCTGTTGATTCTGTTGTTGCTGCTGGTGTTGCTGCTGTTGATTCTGATATTGCTCCTGGTGCTGCTGCTGGTGATTCTGGTGTTGCTGCTGGTGTTGCTGCTTTTGATTCTGATGTTGCTGCTGGTGTTGCCGCTGTTGATTCTGGTGTTGCTGCTGGTGTTGCTGCTGTTGATTCTGGTGTTGCTGCTGGTGTTGCTGCTGTTGATTCTGATGTTGCTGCTGGTGTTGCTGCTGTTGATTCTGATGTTGCTGCTGGTGTTGCTGTTGTTGATTCTGATGTTGCTGCTGGTGTTGCTGCTGTTGATTCTGATGTTGCTGCTAGTGTTGCTGCTGTTGATTCTGATGTTGCTGCTGGTGTTGCTGCTGTTGATTCTGATGTTGCTGCTGGTGTTGCTGCTGTTGATTCTGATGTTGCTGCTGTTGATTCTGATGTTGCTCCTGGTGCTGCTGCTGTTGATTCTGATGTTGCTGCTGTTGATTCTGATGTTGATTCTGGTGTTGCTGCTGTTGATTTTGGTGTTGCTGCGGGTGTTGCTGCTGTTGAATCTGATGTTGCTGCTGGTGTTGCTGCTGTTGATTCTGGTGTTGCTGCTGGTGTTGCTGCTGTTGATTCTGTTGTTGCTGCTGGTGTTGCTGCTGTTGATTCTGATGTTGCTGTTGGTGTTGCTGCTGTTGATTCTGGTGTTGCTGCTGGTGTTGCTGCTGTTGATTCTGGTGTTGCTGCTGGTGTTGCTGCTGTTGATTCTGATGTTGCTGCTGCTGTTGCTGCTGTTGATTCTGATGTTGCTGTTGTTGTTGTTGTTGTCGGTCCTGTTGCTATAGTTGTACTATTATTGACACATACTTCATACGCTGCCACCGTACAATTCTGAAATTCTTCGTCAAACGCTTTCCCATCGCCACAGTTTCGATTATGAAACATTATACCATTGTAGCATATATCTACTTTGGTACAATCTCCTTCAACTTGTCGCAGTCCATCTGGGCTGCAAGTACCTTAAAATATAATCATAATTTCTAAATAAGGAGATAATGCGGGAATTATATATGTGGTACAACCTACTTTAAAATAAAAAGGAAACTATATAATTGAGAAGTTGCAAACACGCGCATATGTATACACCCATGTGGTTTCGTGCACATATATTATTATATATATATTCCACTCCTCACGGCAAGTTCATTGTTCCCTTTTCACTTTTTTCTATACTTTTTCATGTCTTTCTGACGCAGAGCTACTAGATTATTACGTCTAAGTAAATTTCAACTTTCGCACTCCAGTCGAGTTCCTGTCCCTGCCTATGTTATTTATGACCATCACCAGAATTTACTGGTACGTAGGAACTAACTCAGGAGAATACTTTAACGCTGTATCTTACAGAGTTAACCACTGCAGATCAGAATATCCTATATGGCCCTCTTGTAAGTGAAGATATGGATTTGAAGAGGTACTTGAGTCATACTTAGTCGTTAAACCAAGTGTACATTATTTAGGAACTTTGAGAATTAGCTTACGTCTTGACATGAAATGACCTGAGTTATTCCAGCATATGGTCTCTGCTCTCAGAAAATTCTTGAGAGTTTGCACATATTTGCACCTCGGAACTTAAGACATGTAATAAATTATTTGACAGGATTCTAATCTATTCGTTTACTATCGCCAGATAATATCTCTCTGCGACATAGACATTTCTTGCGTGCTGGAGGAAGGAACAGACCTCACAACCTTTGCAAACTCTCCAAAACCAGTGAGTTTGATGATCTTGGAATTCCGTTCAAACTATGGCAGATCAAACATCTGCAGGAAAGTCATGATCAGGGAGAAGATTGAACTGTACTAACACTTGGCTGATACTCATTTTCAATTGGGCAGACTGAAATAATGCAAACTAAAGACAACAAGAATACAAAAATAAACGAAAAATTAACTGTTTATATTTTAGACGAATACGAAAATAACAAAGGAGGTGGCGAAAAAATTAACAGTGAAGTCTTTCAAGAAGAATGAAAAAAAATAACAAACTGGAGACAACTGTGCAAGGTGCAATGTTATGAGAAAATGAGATTATGAAGGTGGACGTTAAGCCCTGAACAAAGAGATAGGATAGAGAGTGAATTGGTCAGTTGCAAATGCAGGATCAAAAGGATAGTAGAATTAGGATAAAGTGAAGACATAAAGGCATTGCAGGAAGGTTAGAATCTAACCGTGGAAAGAGAAAAGTGACTGAACAGACAAAAATGAGAATGGAAATGCAAAAGAGAACGAGAAACCGAGGAAATGGAGGTCCGAAAAGAAAAAGAGGGAGATAGATAAGACAAAAGGATTATTAGTTGAGAGAAGGGGTAGAGGTTATAGCTAAGATATAGACATACTAAAGGGGATTAAAAAAATTGCGTGGTGTTCCCATCAACTTAGAAGTAAAAATTAAGCACAGATAACAACTAAAACACACAGGACATGATACAGACATAAAATTACATCAGCTGTTAAATAAAGGTTATACTGCTGGAGACTAATCACACTCTCAGAAGAAAATGACTTGTTGATATTCAGCACGACTTCTGCCCGTTATGAAATTACCTCACACAGCTACTCAACCAATCAAACGTGGATGAGGTATAACTCGACTTCGCAAAGGCCTTCAATAAAGTTGACCATGAAATGTCAGAAACTGAACGATCTCACTCGAGATGAAAAATTAGGAAAGAGGCTACATGATATTTTTAAGAGGTGGGAGTCAGGTTGTAGCAGCCAACGGTGTTCTTGAAAAGAAAAAGACAATTCTGAGGGAAGTCGTTTGAAGTACTGCACTGGAGCCGTTGCTGTTTGTAGTGGCTCTATCCAGACATACTTTCAATTATACAAACAGCCACACTCGCAATGGGGACGATACGAAAGTATACAAGTCAATCAAGGAGCAACTCCGTTCTTATCACAAGCCGACAGCAGGATGAAGATTACAACGTGAAAATTAATGATGGAAAATGTCAATGGCTTCGAAATAGTCCAGCAAACATCGTAGTCAAGATATGAAAGACCGGAAGAGATTGCAATCCCCGAATTCATATATAGTGGCATTACCAAATGGGTTGATATAAGTAACGACGCATTTTATGCACATAATGAAAATACGGATGTAAAGCGCCGGGGACTGGCAGAACGGATTCTGAGATTATTCGGAAACAGAAAATAAGAAAGCATGTAGTTCCTATGGAAGAGATGTTCAAAGCCGTCGTGGCTGTTGCCCTTAACTATTGTAACCGCATAGAGTTAAACTAACAACGAAATTGAAAATCATTTAATGCAGTTACACCAGAATTGCTTTAATGCAGCAGATGAGTTAATTTCACAATGCACATTACCGATTTTACTCTTGTTTATAGATTTTGAGTTGAGATATTCTCTAATTCTCTGTTTATTGTGTGCTACTATAATCTCAGCTAAATTTCTAGTGGTTGAATATGAAAACTTTATACTATGCAATATCGATCTTTATAGCCCGGAAGTTAGTTTGAAAGCGAAAGGTAAATGTCAACATAACCTGAAGGAACCATGGTGGAAAAGGAGAATAACGCAGTCTATTAACGAAACCAGAAAACACATTGATATTCTGAAACGGGAAAAAAAAATGAAGTCCAGCGAAAGAAATATGTTGAGCTAGAAAGGAAGTTTAGGGGGAAGAGAAAGGGAATCAATGTTGTGATTGAGGAATTAAAGCAGAGGTTGGAAGCTAAAGCACAAACTAAAGAGATATGAACAGAGAATTGAGCAGTACAGATTAAACAGACTTTCGAACAAAATCAGAAACGAGTCTATCAGGAACTGGATGGGAAAGAAAAAAGTAAAAAAGCCGTACTGGATGCTGAAGAAATCAAAAAAATTCTGGTCAAACATATGATCTCAGGAGAAACAACACGAAACTGAAGCAGAGTGGTTAAAGACACTCAAAGAGGAGAGTGGAGAGTATCAGAAGGAGGATTTAAGTATAATCGAGGAGATTATTAGAGAATAGTGCAGGAAAATTCCTAACTGGAAAGCGCCTGGCCAGAGGGGGTTCAGGGCTTTTGGTTTCAAAACTTGAGAGCTCTGCACAGAAGAATTGCGAGACAGATGGACGAAATACTGAGTAGTGACATCCAAGTACCTGTCTGGATGACAAACGGAAGAACGGTACTATGCCAGAAGGACCCAAGTTAAGGGAATGCAGTTGGAAATTTCCGACCAATTTCTTGGAAATTGATAAAACAAGAAAAAACGTGGGCCGGTCTCACTGTTTTGTCAGAGGCAATTGAAGTAGTGGAGAGAAGAACGGCGCTTTTCAGATGCATCTCAGCAGATACGAAAAGAGTGGCTTTAATAGCCCAAGTAGATATTGAGGCGGTGCTGAGGTGCATCAGAAATGACATCGAGTACATAGCGAGGGGCAAACAATACGGCACCATTTCGGTGCTGTTTGTGTCAGAAGCCCTCGCTATGAAACATTCAATGACCTCCACCGCCCCTGCAAAACCAACAAAGTCATTCTGTACCCCTCCCACATGGAGAAACGTACAGTACGTGTCCGCATTCATAGGACCCCACCAGGACTAGATACGTGGTGGCTTCTGGAATGCGTAATCGTGGAGGGGACGGATACTGATAGAGGCGACAAGAACTGCCAGAGAGTACTGGTCCGGGATTGACCTAGAGATACTGCTCCAGATCAGACCCGAAAACATTAAAAACATCGCGGACCACAAATCTTTTCTCTTTAACTAAGTATCTTTTCTCGGAGTGAAGATTTACATCTTGTGTTTCCTAAATTGTTCAGTTTCCAGGCTTCTATTCTACTCGGATCTTGTCTTAAATCATCATTTTATTTTGTATTCTCCTTTTCCACATTTGCTCTTTTTTAATCTTTCCTTGTGAGATATCTAATCTTCTGATGGCTACTACCCCTCCTGCATTGATTAGCAAATTAGTGTCTCCTATATTTTTAGCATCTATCCTATTGATAACTGAATCTACTTTCCTAGTCATCTCTAGCAGTTTCCTTCTGTTGGTGCCTTTTAATGCTGGCAATCTTTTTTCTTACTTCTTTACTCATTGCCTCCTGCAGCTCATCTAAAAATCTTCTGATCTTCCTCACTTAAGTCGTTTAAGTCGCTGGTGCCAACTGTCCCTTCCTTATTGGTAGCGCTATTATTATTTATTTTTCTTTCCTTTACAATCTTCTTTGATTTGGGCTGTATCTCTTATGTTGTTGTTTGTCTTTCCTACTGCCTGGTCTTTCTTTTCTAGTTCTCTTGTGATCTTCTACCTCCAATTTTGTCATCCATTTTCTTCTAATAGTTTAATCAACTAATCTCTGCTCAGTCACTTTAAACATACCTTTCTCTACCCAAAATGTTAACATCCGTTTTCTATAGTCCATTCTTTTAGGTTCACTTTCTAAGTAGCACTGCATCACTATCCTATTTTCTTCGCTGGTCCACTTCCTCCTCCTTGCTCTATTATCTGCTGATGCTGCATTAGGATAACAGCTGTGGTCAGTCTGCGTCCTTACTGAACCACTGCCGAGCGACACACCTTCTCTTAATGGTCCAGCTTCATTTTCACTGTTATAACTGGAGTTTTTTCGGAAACTCCTGTCTCTCATGACGTTACCATCGTCATCACCACTATTATCTTTCGACATCTGCAAGCTTCAAGAAACTTTCTATTGCATCATTTATTGCACCTTTGTGCTGGTGAGGTGGTATGGGCTGCATTTTTTTTTTTTTTGAGGGAGAACATTGTTTTTTAGAAGGGGGGTATTGTATTGTATCAGCATGTTTTGGTATTATTATTATTATTATTACTACCATCATTAATGTCTATACCAACCATATATCTAGTATCTACAGGGTTAGATCTATACTTTTTAATATGTTCATCTTCAATACTTACTTTTTACCTATCACATTTTTATCATTATTATTCTTCCTTTAATTTAGCTTAGTTGAAGATTGCTTGATGCATTTATTTTTATCTTTGTTTTTTTATTTTTATTACACTCACTATCAATTTCCAACTTATCTAATATTCTATCATTTCCGGGAATTTTATTATTACTTTGGTTCAGCTTATAGTAAAATTTGTCTTTATATCCGGCTTCAGATAATGCGTGGTCATAGTAGTTTGATTTTGTTTAAATACAACCTCGTTAGTCGAAAGTCTCGAAATACGAATAGATATATTTTTAATGATAGAATTTATAATGCTTCTTAAATTATTAGAATCTTCCTTCGCATACCTCAAGCACCCATTTTTTTTGCTCTACAAGATAGTGTGTTTTGATTTTTGAATTTTACTGATTTTTCTGTATTTTCAGATCATTAAAATGGAATGTGAAATGGACAAAACTGAGCATTTTCGACACCATTCGCTTTTTGCATTTAATCGAGGTGTTAAGGCTGCCGAAGCTACTCGTGAGATTTATGCTGCGCATGGAAAAGGAGCAATGCCTCAAAGTACCGTCCGCTGTAGGTTTTCGCGCTTTAAAAATGAGAATTTTGACCTCAAGGACGGATCACACACAGGGCGGCTAACTCAATGAAGATCGATTGAATCAACTTCTTCACGAAACTCTACGTCAAACGATCAGAGAATTGGGGGAGCAGATGAACTGTAATCAAAAAACTGTGGTGAACCACCTCCACTCAATGGGTAAGGTTCAGAAACTCGGCGCTTAGATGCCACACACTTTGAGTGAAAACAGTAAAAATCAATGCTCCACAATTACCGCCAGTTTGCTCGCTCAACATCGCTCAACACATGGTCACAAAGAGCGTTTTCTTTACCACATTATCAATGGCGATGAAAAATGGTGCCTTTGCGTTAATATGAAGCAGCGAAAAGAATGGCTCAGCCCCAACAAACAAGCGAGCAAAACAAGACCTTCATCCTCTAAAAAACCATGTTGTGTGTATGTTGGGACTGGGAAGGCATAATTCATTACGAACTGCTTGAGCGCAACAAAACACTCAATACTGAGCTTTACGTTCAACAACTTCACCGACGCAACGAAGCAATTCAGCAAAAAAGACCGAATAGGCGAAATGGTGTTCCTCTGCAATACGACAACGCCTGTCCGCTTTGCGCGGTGTATCGTTCAATAATGACGTGGAATTGAGGGCTTGGTTGGACGAATTCTTTGTGTCAGGACGGAGATTTCTATCGTCGAGGCATCAAAAAACTTATTGAGCTATGGGAGGAAGTCGTAAACAACAACGGAGAGTATACTATTAATTAATTTGTTGTAGTTTTTTGTTTAAAATAAATTTGAAAAAAATAACTCATGAATTATGCCTCAACCCAATATACAGAAACACACACACATATGTATGTTTATCCTTGTACATATAAGTAAATGTATGCTTATACATATATACATGTATGTATGTATGTATGTATGTATCTATCTATCTATCTATATATATATATATATATATATATATATCTGTTTTTGTGAAGGGTAACTTGTTGATTCGTTCATCTACCTTGGAAGTTCTGTACAAAATGATGGAAATCTGGATACAGAAATACATCTGCGAATTCAAAGGGCAGCACAAGCATTTCGTGGCATGGAGTCAAGAGTTTGGCGCCAGTGACATATAAATAACAATACAAAGTTGGCTCTTTACAAATCATTTGTCTTACCATCCCTGTTGTATTCCTTGTGAAGCATGGGCATGTTATGAAAGACATTTTGAATTGTTAGAACAATTCCATCAAAAATACCTTCATCGCATTTTAAACATTAAATGGAGTTATTTTACTCCAAACACAGATAACCTTACATCTGCAGTCATCACCCCAATTAAAGCTATGATTCTGAGAAACCAAATGAGCTGGTGTGGCCATATTGTTCGAATGGCAGATGAATGGCACGCCCAATGTATATATGTATAAGCATACATTTACATATATGTACAAGGATAAACATACATATGTGTGTGCGTTTCTGTATATACGCGCGCGTGTGTGTGTGTGTGTGTGTGTGTGTGTGTGTGTGTGTGTGTGTGTGTGTGTTGTCATGACGCTATCGACACACAGAAGTGCTGTTACATCTGTTTGAAAAACCACTTATATGACACGTATTTAATTAATCAGGTATTAAGACGTTAATGTCAATATATTTATTCACACACTTCTGTATTGCTGGTATGTATTTATGTATGAATGTATGTATATATATAAGAGAGAGAGAGAGAGAGAGAGAGAGAGAGAGAGAGAGAGAGAGAGAGAGAGAGAGAGAGAGAGAGAGAGAGAGAGAGAGAGAGAGAGTGGGGAGATGCGTGGATGTGTGTTTTCTTTTCCTAAATGCAGTTCCAATTTATTGTCGTCGCAAGCCACCTGTTCGCGAGTGAGGCTGAAAAGAGGAGATATTTTTAAAGCGGGTTTCGTTTTCTCCGTCTTCCTTTGCGTGAAATTTCACCCTTTAAATTTGTGGTAATCGTCTGTAATAGAAAAATTATAGAGTCTACAGTCTTCCGCCAAGTCTTCAATTTCAGCCTTACTTAGATCTAGGCAGAATGCTATATATGCTTTTGGTACAATAATAGCGGCTATAAAGCTGAAAAACGTATCTGAGGTACTGGATATAAAAAAAAATCTCCTCGTTAGTGATTCATAGATGTCTTCTTTCTCCTGTAGTTTCCTTATCACGTTGATGTTAAATGGGCTGCTAACTTCCATAAGAGTGCATTTTTAAGCTTTGTGGTCCTGCGCAACAATATCCACTTCTGCTTTAATAAGATTGTTGGTTCTTATTCTTACTTTGTATTATGTCCATTGTCTGGAAATCTTTCGTCACACACCTGTGACCTCTTCAGCGACCCTTTTCATCAAACTGTATCCTCCTGCTGCACCACATTCCGCTGTTATTTTTTTGAGCCATCTATCGCAATATTCTTTTATTCTTTTACTTGTTTCAGTCATTTGACTGCAGCCATGCTTGAATACCGCCTTAAAGGGTTTTATTTTCTTACTCACTCTTTTCTCGATGTATCTATCTATTTATGCATGTATGTCTCTTCTATTTTTTAATTACTATAAATCTTCCACTGAGGAGGGAGACGGTTTCCAACAAAGATACAAGGCTCCATCTTGAGATGTAGTTAACTTGAGAAATGACAGATGGTTATGTGCAGATCCTTATCATGTCACCAGCATGATGCACGCCAAGTCTCCAGCATACTTGATGCTTTTAGGATTGGTGAGTAACGTCAGTCATGTCATGCCACTTCATCTATTTCCACTGTGTCTAATAATTAACGCAGCTGAAAACGTTTAGGCGCAGGAGTCAGTTGTTAAACCCTAGATGGATGAAGAATGCAATGGAAGGCTATACGTGTTTTGAAAATCCTCAGTTCCTTCTCACAAAGTCCACTTAACCAAGAATAGATGTCAGACAACCTTTATGATCATGTAACACTAAACTCGTAGCCTCCAAACTCACCAGCTTTTCGCGAGGGGTACTGAAAAGTTCCCGGCTTCGTGCACTCTCGTATGGACTACCACGTTTGGAACGTCATTTAAAGACAAACTAGTCGACATCACAACAATAGCTGAGCTTTACTGTAGGCTGCTATTGTCCTGGTGACGCCTAGACTGAATAAAGACCATTTAATGTGGACACGTCAACAATTCCAATCCCACATTGCAG